>NW_026643271.1:4210000-4491784 GCF_028829835.1 Penicillium mononematosum
GAGGGATATTAGCGGTATTACTAACTAGTTATAATCTAGAGGTAAGATTAAACGATTAATAAACCGAATCGCTCTAGATATAATAGAATAGTTACCGGATATATCCGACTAGGAGTTAGCGGAATATATAATTATTAAATAAGAGAAACTATATATAACTAGCGATAAACTATAGATTCCGGATAAATATTATAAGTTTTAGGATATTTTTATAGCACTAGCCGAAAGGACCCTATCGGAATATAAGATCTTCGACTATAAAATTAATATAATAGAAGGTACTAAACCTACTTTTAAATCTATCTATTAGTTATCGCTAAAGGAGTTAGAGATATTTAAAGGATATATCGATAAAAACCTCTAAAAAGATTATATCCGAGCCTTAAAGTTACTAGCTGGATATCTAATTATCTTTATACTAAAGAAAGATAGAAGCCTTCGACTTTATATAGACTACTAATATTTAAATTCGATTACTATTAAAGATCGATACCTTTTACCTTTAATTTATAAGATTTAGGATCGAATTTAAAGAGTAAAGTACTTTTCGAAGTATAATATTACTAATATATATTATCGTATTTAGATTAAACTAGACTATAAATAGAAAATAATATTTAAAACTAAATATAGATATTATAAATATTTAGTTATATCTTTTAGCCTTACTAACGTACTAATAATATTCTAACGCTTTATCTTTAGTGTTCTTAAGGAATATCTAGATATCTTCGTCGTTATATATTTAGATAATATTTTAGTATTCTCTAAAACGCTCGAAGATTATATTAAGTATAATAAGTTAGTACTTAATAAGTTAAAAGACGCGAAGGTCACTTTTAAACTTAAAAAGTACGAGTTTTATATCTAGGAAACGGGATTCTTTAGATATCGTATTAGCCTAGACGGATTAGGTATAGAAGAAGATAAAGTTAAGAGTATTCTTAAATAGCCTATATTAAAAAACGTTAAAGAAGTATAGTAATTTCTTAGTCTTATAAATTACTATCGGAAGATTATTAATAGATACGCTAATATAATAACCGGACTCTACCGATTTACTAAGAAAGGATAAACCTTCTAATAGGATAAAGTAATAGAGAAATTATTTAACGAACTAAAGGAACTATTTAAATAGCGAACGATTATAATAAACTTTAACTATAATTTACTAATTATATTAGAGATAGACGTATTAGACTACGCTCTAAAAGCTAGACTAATTTAGAAGAAAAAAGATAGGACTTCTCGACTAGTTATATTCTAGTTTAAGAAGATAATCTCTATAAAGCTTAACTATAATATTTATAATAAAGAACTACTAGCTATAGTATTAGTATTCTAAGTCTAGAGAGTATATTTAAAAAGAGTAAAATATATAATAATAGTATAGACCGATTATAAGAACCTTATATTCTTTATAATAATAAAGGTTCTTATATAACGATAAGCGCGATAGGCTAAGACCTTAGTATAATACAATTTTAGGATCGAATATTATAAGGGAATAGAGAATAGTTAAGTAGATATATTTAGTAGACGACTAGACTATAAGATTAGAACTAAGGTAGCCGAACCCGCTATATTAAAATAGAACTAGGACGGAACTATCTTATATAATAAATAGATTCTAGTTATAATAGTAGAAATCTAGGACGAATTCTTATAGCAAATCCGAGACGTATAAAAAATAGACGAATATTATAAAATAATCGCCGGATAAATAACCGAGGATAGTAAATCTACTTAGGATAAGACCGGAATAGTCTATATATATAGATTAATATATATTCTAATATCACTTAGGGATAAGGTTATTCGATAATACTATAATAACCTTATATATAGATATATAAGGATAGAAAAGACTATAGAATATATTTCGCGAAATTACTATTTTCTAAATATAAACCGAAGAATTAGATTCTATATTAGTAGATACGATATATACTAGAGAAATAAACTAGTATAATATATACTATATAGAGAATTATAGTTATCTAAAACGCCTGACGACTCTATAGGAATAGATTATAATAGACTTTATTATAAAACTACTAGTCTTAGAAGGATACGATATAATTATAGTTATAGTTAATAGGCTTACGAAATACGCCTATATAATTCTAACTACCGAAACTATTAACTCGGATTAAATAGCTAATCTAGTACTATAATATATAGTCGTAAACTATAGGTTACTATATAAAATTATATTAGATAGAGATAAGCTATTTATATCGAATATATAATAGTTATTTATAGACTAAATAGGTATCGAGCTAAGACTCTCTACTATATACTACTTATAAACTAATAGATAAATAAAGAGAGTAAACTAAATAGTAAAATAGTACCTCTAATACTATATAAACTACTAATAGAATAACTAGGTAGGACTATTACTAATAGTATAACTAGTGTATAATAATATAGTACACTCTATAATAAAAGAATTACCGTTTTATATAAATTATAGATATAATCCTATAATATTCGGAGAACTAATTAGTAAAGTAGCTATAGTAGAAGTAGTAAAACTAAAAGCTACCGAGTTTAAATAGTTATATTCGTAACTATCTAGAGATATTAACTTCGTTAATCTAAGAATAAAGAAATACTATAACTAATAATATAAGAAGGGACCTAATCTAAAAGAGGGGGAAAAGGTTTATCTCTTACGCTATAATATTAAAACTAAGCGATCTAGTAATAAATTAGACTACCTATAACTAGGACCGTTTAAAATTAAAGAAAAATTGGGACTAGTTAGCTACTAATTAAAGCTACTATATAGTATAAAGAGACTCTATCTAGTATTTTATATCTTATTACTCGAACCTATATTAGAAAACGCCGAACTCGCTATAAATATAGAAATTAAAGAAGAAACCGAAAACGAATATAAGGTTAAAAAGATTCTAGAAATAAAATAGATAAGTAGAAGACCTTACTATCTAGTAAGATAGAAGGGGTATAATACCTCTAAGAATATATAGGAACCTATCGAGAACCTAAAGGGCTACCCCTAGCTAGTTTAATAGTTCTACTAGAAGAATCGCTAACTAGAAAGGATAAGTCTATCCCCTCTAAGATAGAAAGGGATAGGGGACTAAATATCTAGGTTAGAGTAGGATTCTCTAACGTAGCGGTAAGGGCTTAAGTATCGTACTTATCGGCGAGGCGATCTAGCTTAGTAAGATCTTTAGTAGATAGAGGATCTTTAGTATCTAACTATCTCTATTAACGCGGAATTATAATCTAATATCCGATTATTCCGGGAATATAAAAATTAGCGCTATTTATATAAACGTATTATTTTTATTATTATATCTATTTGCTACTTTTTAGCCTAGGTAAGCTCTTTATTAATTTTCTACTACTTATATAATACCTTTTACTATTTAGTTTCGCTATAAAACCTTTTAGCGCACTTTTAACCCCGATAAATATATTCGGTATAGTTATAATACTTAGGATCCGCTATATAAGAGATACTATAGGAAAAGTAATATTTATAAAGGTATTTAGTAACTAAACTATTTATTAGAATTAATCGATATTAAGTAAGTCTATTTTATTTATAAGTCGCGTTATTAACCGGTATAGTATAAAAGGTATATAACTAGAGAACGAGAAAGAGGGAAAAAGAGAAATAACTAATATTATTTACTTAAAGGATAGTCGATAGCTTTAAAGGGCTTTGAGGATAAAGCCCTAAGAGAGAAAGAGATAATATTATAGAACTACCTATTACTAATCGATAGTACCCTACTAAGTATATAGATAGGCTATTAAGAGCTAACTAATCTATCTATTAGTAGATTACGTATAGTACCTAATACCCTAATATCCCTAGGTATTTAGGAAAGAGAAACCTATTTACGCTTAGTAAGTAAAAGTATAACTAAGCCTAATTAGACTTACTATTAAAAGGTTTCCGGTATATATATACTTTAAGGTATCGGATATTACCTATACTAGGAACCACTATATATAGAACTAGAGATACGTAACTATAACTCCTATATCGACTTTAAAAAGTATATATAGGAGTATATAGCGACTCTAGCGGTAACTCTAAGGAGTCACGCTAGGAGTAGGAAACGAAGGATATATAAGGACACTTATTTATATACTTAGTTTAGTTCTTCGTCTTTAATTATATATTATTACTTATATTTACCTTTTAGATTATTAGTGACTCTTTTACTTAATTATAACTTAATAACACTTACGAATAGACTAATACCCTAGTATAGATCTATTCGGCGCTCTACCTAGCACCGTTCCTCGATACCTCGAAAGGACCCAGTCTACAGTAAGGCCTATTAGGCAACAGTACGGTTGAGAGCACAGATCGTTGACATTGGAAACCCGAGCGGTATAAGGCAAGTATACCCGGAACCCTTCTAACCTAACTGTGACCAGTTGGCAGTGCGTAACATTTCACTATTCATTCTTCCACTTGCTAGAGTTGTAGTGTTAGTTCACATCAGTTCGTATCATTGGCCTTCGTTCTCCCGGTTCAATGATAACTAAAAGTGCTAGGCGGGTATAGAATAGTGGTATTATAGGACAGTAGGCGGTCAAGGAACGGCTAGATATCGAAAGTTACGGGTAGAAAGGCAGCCGTTTCTGGCCTCAAAAGCGGTCATTTTCGGCGTCAATCCCATAGGTCCCTACATTCTATATGTAATTGTGGAAAGAACTGGTCTAACGCGGTACGGCGTAGTTCCTACTACAACGTACCTCGGTCCAGGATATTGTCCGCTCAAGTTGATTTTACAAGATAGCAAAAATAGCTAGTTGACCAGAGAGCCAATAATGTATTAATGCCCAGCCTTAACCGAGTACTTACTCAGGTACAATCTATGTTGTCGGTCGAACAGTTCCATATCAAGTGCACTTGTGATTTCAAAATTGACTAGAACATCCTTCCCCGGCGCTCAAATACGGGTCCAAGTACATATGCACATCAAATCCAGATACAGTTCGACTAGGTACAACTATCTCCACGACACACCACCTAGGCAAATAAGATAATTGTGTAATGTTAGAGTTCCAATCTAACTAAATTTTGGCGGTGGTCGAACACTAAAAACTCTGGCGCTCCATATCATGCAGGGGAACCAGTGCAGCGCCACCGACGGAGTACAGAGCATGTACGATGCACTTTGACCTTCGTAGAGTGACAGCTCACATTCTGATAGGCCTAGAACCCGCATATCCAGGTTTTATTCCGAGCTCGCCAAAATAGGCAAATCTAAAATTCTCCGTCGATTTACAGATCATACAAGGGGTGCTATCAGGATTTATTGGTCCGGTGGTGAGGGACCGGGGGTTACTTATAAACAGTGTTCATGGACCAGGCATAGGGATTCTCTCCGAGAGTTTTATCTGCCGTGGATCGGGGGTCTTTTTTTTTAATTGGGATTGACAGGATGATTGGTTTTTATCGGTCTTTCTTGGTCATCGGCCTTGGGGTTTTGGTTTCGGCAGCGGACTTCTCCCTATTCGGTATTACCATCGACATTCCCCTGGAGCGATCGTGCGGAAATAACAACCGTGATGTACGGAAGGAATGGTGTGTATTTTCTGATTCTCTTAGGACCAACAGAGAACTGACATCACATAGGGGAGAGTTGAAGCGAGCTGAGAGGATCGACTATACTAATGCAGTGTTATGTATGCAAGGGAAGCCCCAACATCTTCCAAGAGAAGAGTACCCAGGAGTTCGGAACCGGTTCGATGATTTTGTGGCGTAGGTTCATCGCCAATGTTCGAGGTGCCAAGGACCGAGTACTAACATACCATAGCACCCATATCAACTACACACTCAATGTCCACCTTAGTGGTCTTTTCCTCCCATGGCACCGTCACTTCCTCTGGCTCTGGGAGAGAGCCCTGCGGGAAGAGTGTGGTTACCCTGGACATCTCCCGTGAGTGCCATTCATCTCCTACGACCACCAAGCCATAGTAACACGAACCAGGTATTGGAACTGGCCATTATGGTCAGAGAATCTAAAGGCCAGCCCTCTCTTCGATTGCAGCGACAGCTCCCTCTCCGGTGACGGGGAGTACAACCCGGGCGAGCAAAGCCTCTCGGGCGGCGCCGTAACCATACCACGCGGATCGGGCGGCGGCTGCGTGCGATGCGGACCCTTCAAAGACATGCAAATCCACATGGGGCCGTTTGACCGGAACATCGTCTCATTCGCCAAACTCCCCGCCCCAGGCTTCGACTACAACCCGCGCTGTTTGAACCGAAGTCTGAACAATTTCGTCAGTAGCAACTACGACAACGAGACCATCGTCGACAGACTCCTGGCCGCACCCAACATGTCCGATTTCCAAACTGTCATGGACTATTGGCCCGCACGACCCAAGGGGGTGTTGGGTGTTCACGGTGGCGGGCATTTCAGCCTCGGGGCCACCCTCCAAGACCTATTTACGTCGCCGCAAGACCCGGCTTTCATGCTGCACCACGGTATGATCGATCGGTTGTGGAGTATCTGGCAGGCGAAGGATGAGGACCATCGTCGGTTCGCACTTAACGGTACGAATATGCTCCTCAACCCGCCGAATGCGACACTTGTCACGGTCGATATGGAGATGGAATTCGGTGTTCTTGATCGGCCTCGGTCGGTCGGCGAGGTTATGGATCCGACTAGATACGGGTATTGTTATTCGTATAGTTGAGGTACATCCTGAGGTCATAAGTGAATTACGGAGTAATAAAATCCGGATTGTGGAATATAGAAATATAGAACCATGGGAAGTGCCAGGGGAAATAGCCCCTTGAAAATTGCCCAATGGAGTAAAAACGAAATATATGACAACACGACTCTTGTTCCGTCCATGGATGCTATTGTTAGCCAGGGCTGAGACCGGGCCAATTATAGTAGAGAATGAGTTGTTCTTTTGGATTTGATTTTTGTGGCACAGTTCCTTTTTACTCCATCGATTACTCCATTATGGATCTAAAATAGTCCAAAATAGTCCAAACTAGTCCAGTCAGTAGTCCGTATTAAGCCTTTGGGGCCGATCCGAGACATTTAAGTGGTGAAAAGAAAATCAGCCACGCCGATGATTCTCGGGTTTATCTGTCGCTAGTGCGAAAAATCAAGAAATACATCGAACCAAAAAAAGAAAAAGAAAAGAAAAAAGGTGAGATAGCATTTGCAGGTGGTTCCTTCCATCTCGTTCTTCTTTAAGAATCTCACCTTCCAACGTTCTTTGTTGTTTTTCCCTCTCTCTTCATCTTCCTCTTCATCTTCCTTACGTTACCCATTTCTAAACATCTCTCCACCTTATCAGCAGATCTGCCGATCTTCAACCTCCCATCATGCTGCGTATCAGCCTTCTTCAATTGCTTTTTGTGACACTGCTCGGTCTGTCTGCAGTTTTCGCAGCAGACGCTGTGCAGGGGACCTCGCAACGTGAGTCTCCCCAAGAAATTGCCGACACCAATGCAGCCTCGCTTCATGGTGCTCTGCATGCTCTCTCCGCCAAATTCCGTCATGGAATCTTCCCGACTGACCTTGATGCCGCCGAAGCTCTGCAAGGTGAAGAACCCACCATTGCCAGCCTGATCAAGCTTGCCAAGCGCCAGGACAATGCTACTGCTAGCTCTGCGGCCCCGGTTCCTACTGTGACTACTGCCACCGAGCCAACTTCTGAGCCGGCCACCTCCTCGGCTGTTGAGACTAGTGAGACCAGCTCCGAGTCTAGTGTCGAGCCCACTACCAGCGCTCAGCCCACCGAAACCTCGGCTAGCTCTACTAGTGATACCAGTGCCAGCTCTACCAGCTCTGCATCTGTTCCCACCGAGACCTCCAGCACGGTCTCGACCCAGACCACTCCTCAGCCGACCACTGCTACTACTACGTCCGAGACCACCCCGACCACTAAATCGGAGACCACCAGTGTTCCTTCGACTCTGTCGACTACCAGGAGCACTTCGTCCACCTCTACCTCAACAACCACCAATAAAACAACTACCTCTGCCCGTACCACTGAGCACACCGGCCTGACTACTTCGACCTCCAAGAGCACGACCACCATGCCCGATGGCAGCCAGAGCACCATCACCTCCATTACGGTCATCACTCCAGAGGCAACCGGCAAACCCTCGGGTACCGCTGCTGGCAAGCCCGGTCTGCAGACCAACGCCGCCGCCCTGCCTACTGGTATGGCTCGCGAGATTGTCGCCATGTTTGGTGGCGCCGTCGTGGTCGCAATGGCTCTGTAATGGATCACGACTTTCGCCTCATCGCCTGCTTGCATCTTTATCATTTTCAATCGGCGTTTTTCAGCACATCGCATTGGTTCTGCATCTTCATGACATTCGTCATTGTACTATCTTTCCGCATGACCCGTGACGACCTACTCATGTCTCTCCTTAATTCCTTGGGCGTTTACGGCGGGCATTCCTTATTCCGCCTCATTTGGCCTTTTGTTTCTGCAGTTTTAAACAGCGGTCTTGAACATTTACAGCGCACAGCACACGCTATTATCCCATGTGATTACTTTAGTCCATGTTGAATCTTCACTTTGAAGATAATGCAAAAAATGTGCTCAATTGTCAAACTCTTTGGCTCATTGTAAAGATTCTCTTCGTATGGAGTATATAGAGTAGGTGTAAGGTACACAAACAAGATGATCGGAATGTAGAAGTTGTGCCAAGGTATGTATGCAAGATGATCGGAATGCCAAAATTGCGCTCAATCGTCAAACGTATTGGCTCATTGATTGTGTAAAGGTCATTCAGTCGTCAACTGGTATATAGAATATATGCAGGGTATCCGAGATGATCGAAATCCGCAGGGCGGTATTGTGTGTGGTCAAGGGTATCGAGCGAGATCGCCAAATGTCGCAGCTGGTTTCTCGGAACCAACAATCACCACCGAACTCCCTGCCACCGCTCCTCCTGAGTCCAGTATCGTACAACACTCTCCCAACCAGCAAAATCCCCGTTGCGCATTAGGACCGCGATGTCAGGATTCAACGGCGAATCCGGATCCGGAACCGTCAACAGTAGCTGAATAGCCGCGAGTATGCCAGAGAGATTCACAGTCGGTTTCCAGTCATTGTTTAATGAGGAACAGATCTCCCCCGAGCCCCAGGCGATATTCGGGTGCGCGATCTTAGTCGTGAAGTGGATGGTGGGCGGCGCGTAAGGGTAGTCTGATGGGATTTGAATATCAAGGCCCCAAAGTCCACCTGTTGTCGCGTTAGATTGACTGAAATGGTTCTGGTAGGGACTTGGACTTGAACTTGCCCTCGTACGGTGATGCAGCTGGGCCCTTCAATACTGCCTCCCAGTGTAGTAGGTCCTCGTCATTGACGGGACGTAGGTACAGGAATGTTTCGTTCTCCCCCTCTTTATTATATGCTTTCAACTCTTTCATCAGCCGTTGTCTTGTGTCAATACCCCGTGTCCGAGACGCCATGTCGAATGTGGTGGAGTGTATGAATTAGTGAAGGGCGGAGGGAAAGTCGGTCGGCACTGCGATCGCCGAGGTTGGGGAATTCCTACCCGGTCCATGGATCGATCACCCGCGCGGACTCTCACGTGAAATTGCCTCCGACTTGTCTTGTTTGGTCACTTTCTCTTCCTGGTCAGATTTTTGTTGATTCGCTATGCGCACTTCTCGCACTTCCAGGGACACCGCTAAGGTGCTGCAGGCTCTGTCGGCCCCTATCGGACGACAAACGCGTAACTCCAATGCGAGCGCTCTGAACAGTTTCGCGTACAACGCGAATGCAATTCCGACCATCAAGACAGAATTGGAGTCAGAAGATGTTTCGACAACATCCAGTCTCTCTGCTGTCAAAAGCGACGATGAATCTTCCCTCTCCGAGCTCTCCGAGGCCGACACGGCGGACATCGAAGACCTCCTTGAACCGCCATTGAAGCGCCAAAAGCGAAACGCGAGCCCCATAAACCCACGAGTCCTCAAGCAGAGCCCAAATCCTCGCACATCGCGAAAGGTGGCAGTGAAGGACGAGCCCGATCAGAAACCAACCCCGGCACCCAAACAAAGACGACTCCCGGCCCGAGAAACCCGCGACATCGACGGCTCGGTCAAGGTCGAGCCCCCGACCAACTGGGAGCAGATGTACGAAACTGTGCGAGAGATGAGGGAAAAAGGCGGCCCGGCTGCAGATGCACCAGTAGACACAATGGGCTGCTCGCAGCTATTCTGGCGCGCGTCATCACCAATAGACCGTCGATTCCAGACACTTATCGCGTTGATGCTCTCATCCCAGACGAAAGACACGGTTACGGCAGTAGCGATGCAACGTCTCCACACGGAGCTCGGAGACGGCACCGCCCCAGCTCAGGATATCAAGATTAAACAAGAAGACGATGATGCAAAACCCGTCGACAGCACCCTCAACCTAAACAACATCCTAGCCGTGGACCCAACGCGACTAAACGAACTAATCCGCACGGTCGGCTTCCACAACAACAAAACAAAATACATCAAAGCAACCGCGCTGATCTTGCGAGACCAGCACGGAGGGGATATTCCTTCGACTCCAGAGGGCCTCATGGCGCTTCCCGGTGTCGGACCCAAAATGGCTTACCTATGTATGAGCGCGGCATGGGACGAACACGTGGGAATCGGTGTCGATGTGCATGTTCATCGCATTACCAATCTCTGGGGTTGGAATAAGACCAAGACCCCCGAGGAGACGAGGAAAGCGCTGCAGTCGTGGTTGCCGCGTAATAGGTGGCATGGGATTAATCATTTGCTTGTTGGCCTTGGGCAGACGGTTTGTTTGCCTGTTAAGCGTCGGTGTGGGGATTGTAAGCTGGCTCACTTGCGGCTTTGCAAGAGTGAGATTCGAGGGCTTAAGCCGACGATGAAGGTTAAGGAGAGTCCTGAGGTTGATGAGCCCAAGGTTAAAATTGAGGCTCTTTGATTTGCGCTTGTGGATTGCTGGTCCGATTTATACTGTCCGTCCACGGGCCCTGTCCTGGACGGGAGAGCGTGGAGCCGGCTTATTTGCCTAATATGGTTTTCTTATAATGGTCTAATATGAGTATCCTTCGTCTCAGAAACCCCGGCTTTCGAAACTGTGACTTTGAATGGAAATATCAGATGGCGCACGGACCAAACACCCCATCGATGCCTGGCTGCGTTCCCCAATAATCGTTGCCGCTGTTGGCCTCCAGGCACAATTCTCGGCGCTTGGCCTTCACCTATCACAGGCCACAAGATCCAAAAAGGCAATGGGATGTCTCGTTCAACCAACCCTGCGGCTAACATGGGGCCGACCGAAGAAGCCACCTTCTCCGACTCGAAGAGCTAAAGGATCTGTTGTCACGGACATCAACGGCACTCCCTGCTTTCCCGCTGGTGAAGGCTTGCTTGAATGTCATTCTATATACGGACGCCCAACGGACTGGACTGTCGCAAACAACAGTTCAAGAATTATCATGAGCCTTCGCTTTCGACTTGTGAAAAGTTCCACTACAAGTCTCGTTGTGAACTGAGAGCTTTGATCAAGCAGCAATTGATCCTGGTGCTGAACATCGATCGTGCGATCCCGAATGATCATCCTCTCCATGGGCTTAATAGAACCAACAACGGAAAACGTTAGCGTCATCATTACATGCTCGAGGCCTGTTTCCCTTAGAACGCTACTAGTTAAAGACCAACTAAGAATGGAGGATGCTCTATCATACCGCCTTTCTAGGGGCTTTAACCCAGACGGTGTCAATACAGGTGCATCTCGAGCTAAGATTCAAATACTACACACGAACTAATTCACACCCGACGTACTTGCGTGTAAAATAAATTCCCTTGAAGGACTACAGGGTCTACATATGTATTTAGATGGGTATGGGAGCGCAATGGTCAAACAACGGTGCATTTTTACCAGAGGCCACGTCGAAAATGCCCTTTTCGTTCATTTAACCGTCTTCTTCCCTTAAATATGTACACTCAAAACCACGCAGTCTTCATCCTACTTCAACAGTGGTATCGAACAACAAACTTACACCACTTTTTGCACCCTCCGTTTGAACAATTGAATCATCGAAGGTACGTATGTCCCTATGTGCAGCCCACCAGTGCTGGACGCTGGTGTTTGCAGGGAACCTACGTCAAACGGCGCTTCAATGGCCGTTGTGACGCTATAGATGACTTATGAGAACTGATTATCCATGGATCGTTTGACAGGGTCAAGAACAACACATTACCCGTGGAACAGCCAATTGCTACTGTTGTTGTTGCACATGTAGGGAAGAACGACCAGTGGCACGGTCGATACTCCGATGGTATCCACAGAATGTGTTCTCCTCTAAAGGTTATCCAGGTGCTATCATTAGTGCAGCTATAGGCTCCTTGGTCTTGCCGAGGAGGTGAATGTGATAATGAAGTCGGGACAAGGTAAAATGACCTCAAATCGACAACACCTTCATCCGTATGCAGAAGATGCACACTCGCCTCATCAAATTGAAGCCTAAGAGTAGAGTCGATACGAAGAGTTGCCACACACGTTTCTGTGGCCACATCCCAAATCTTAACTGTCCTATCATGTGACCCTGTCGCGAGCTGACTTCCGTCCCTGGACCAGGAAATTGTTGCGACCGGGCTGCCATGCCCTTCAAGGATCGATATACACTGCCCGGTGGCTGGGTTCCAGATCATCACTCTTTTATCGAATGATCCTGATGCGAGCCGGCTTCCATCCCGAGACCAGACCACACATCTGACTCTGGCGTTATGCCGATTCAGAGTCGATATACCCTGCTTTATGGTCGGATCCCAGATCCTAACTTTTCTATCGGCGGACCCTGATATGAGCTGACTGCCATCCCGGGACCACTGGATCGATAGGACTGAACCGGTATGTCCCTCTAGAGTTGACGTAGAGCCGGTGTTTCGGTTCCAGAGTATTATGACTCTCTCATCCACCAATGCGAGCCAATTCCCATCACGAGACCAGGCTATCGACATGACTGTGGTCCTATGGACCTTAAGTGTCGCTATGCACCGCCCGGTCAATGGCTCCCAGATCCTGACGGTTCCATCCCTTGACCCAGATGCGAGCCAGCTTCCATCTTCGGACCATGCAATATCCGAGACACCATCGACATGCCCTTCGAGGGTCGATATACATCGCCCGGTCAATGGGTCCCAGATCCTGACGGTTCCATCAACTGACCCAGATGCGAGCCGGCTTCCATCTTCGGACCATGCAATATTCGAGACATCATCAACATGCCCTTCGAGGGTCGATATACATCGCCCGGTCAACGGGTCCCAGATCCTGACGGTCCCATCAACTGACCCTGACGCGAGGAAGCTTCTATCTTCGGACCACTCAATCGATCTGATCGACTTGCTATGCCCTTCAATAGTCGATATACGCCGCCCGGTGAACGGCTCCCAGATCTGGATGGTTCGATCAATTGATCTTGATACGAGCAAGCTTCCATCTTTGGACCACGTTATCGATATTATGAACCCGTTGCATTTTTCGATGTGCGAGGTCGATACACACCGCCCGATGACTGGGTCCCAGACCCTAATCGTCAAATTTCTTGACAATGATGCGAGCCAACGTCCATCTTCAGACCACTTCATTGATCTGACACAACCGCGATCCCTTGCAAGGGTCGATATACGCCGACCGGTTACTGGGTCCCAGATCATAATAGCTCCATCTCCTGATCCTGATGCGATCAATCTTCCATCCTTGGACCACGCAATTGATTCGACAGAGTCAAAATGCCCTTCAAGGATCTGAAGGCATGGACTCCAATTATCTTCCATCACTGGCTTCTGGACAGCCCAGTTTGGTGTCAAGGATTGATAACAAGCTTTTATCATACTCCGGTTTGGGCTGAAGATAAGTGATGAGATGTAGACTTGTAGGGGGCTACATTCGATTGCCAGCCTGTGGTACTGGATGAATCGGCTCGCATCTCGAACTCGTTCTGCGAGCTCTTTTGCGTTGTTCAGTCTCTATGACAGCACTCTGCAGTTAGCAACGCAAAGGGATAATTGCAGGAGTGATCCATGGGTCACTAACCTGAAAACGCCTGTCCATCTTGATTATCGCGGCTATCCCTTCTGGAATATGTCCCATGAGACTCATAGCTTCGAGCCAGAAGAGATATCTGTGTTTTAGGAACTCCTCAACTAGATCACTCTCCCGAGGATGATCAACCACATTGCCATCATGGAGGTGATCAACCCAGTAGAGACATGAGTACCGTACAGCTGCCAATGGATCTGGATCAGGTTGGTTGACTTTGTCAATGGGAAACCCGGGCGATCTCAGGCCATATATATCACGTCGAAGCGTCCCGAATGACCGCAGAGAGCGAAAGAAAATTGTATAATGCTCGGCTGCAATTCCTCGCGCAAATACCTCTTTTGTTGCCGATTGAAGGAGAAAGTCCTTTGCGGACTGATGCACAAAGAAGATACCACCTTCTCGGATTGTAAGAAATGAACCACATGCCTCCACAATTTCGATCGAAGACTGTTGGTCAGTAGTGATATCTTCGGGCATATCCACCAAAGTCGGCAACTCGTCTAGCGTGATAGGTCGGTATACAAGTAGGATGACACCTAGAATTCGCTTGCAAAGTTGTGCATCTGCTGGGTCGTAACCTTGAATTCGCTGAATCATCCGAGCATAGAGGGATTCGAGGCCCGGCGGAAATGCAGTCAATAGCGAACGAGCGTTCCCGTTCCACCGTGCTGCCTTCGCCAGCTCCTCGCAGACCAGGGCTACCCAGAGGAAGGTACCATGTGCGTTTGAAAACAAGTGTTGAGAAATAGCATCGCGTAATTCAGCTTTATACTTCTTTTGTTTCGACAATTCCTGGACTTTGTGTCGGATGAAGGTGGTCACGGCCTCGGCCACGGACCTTTCGTTCAACTCCAGCCAAAGCGTTGCTTTTTGGGTTGCAGGCTCAAGAGCCTCCTCGATATCTGGCCAGTTACGACTTGAGACAATCCATTTGACATGTGGGCATAATGATGATTTCCGGACAACAAGATCAAGAAGCAGATCCCGATCTTTTGTACATTCATCGAGGGCATCAATGATTACATATGTACTTTGTAAGAGCGGATCCACGAGGATATCACTGAAGATTTTTGACAAGGTTTCCCATGCATTGACATCCTCAAACCCCTTTTTCCCGGCCTTTTCGTGCTGTTGTCGTACATGGGAGATGAGGTTGGGCTGGTTGTCAACCAGCATATATATCAGACCGCGAAGGACTGCAGTAGCGTGGTTTATTCGCGCGTCTGTAGCCTGACAGAAGAAAAAGACCACAGAAGCTTCAGATGACGACTTTAGTTCGTTGATGATTCCACACAAAAGCATTGTTTTGCCCTTTCCAGGATCCCCTCTGATCCAGAGCAGCTGACTTTGCCGGTTATAGCGCCATTGTTTGAAGTCGTCGTTCTCGAATATCCAGTGATATGACTCCTCAAGTAGTCCGCCCTTGACCTTTTCGATACGTGTCTTATCATTACGAGGATCTGTCGTGTATAGATCCTGTAGACAGGCTGCGTCTTCGGCATTTAGTTTGTGTTGGTTTCTTTTTGGGTTTATAAGTGGCGGTTTATCTTTGAATTGAATTTAGCTAGGCAAATTCCCGTATGAGTGGTATGCTAATCCTTCTTACCGACTGCCAATGTCCATCTGACAAGATCTCCTAACACCCTCTTGAAACCATTATCTTCCACCGTTGCAAATTTGACCATGTTCCGATGATCGGCGTGAATGCTACGAGGCGCATAGCCGTCGAAAGAGGCAGACTCCTTTGATACGATCGGCCCAACCCCAAAGGTGGGAAGCTCTTCAAAGAAGCAGGTGACTTCAAGGCGCCGACCATTTTCCCGTACTTGGCGTACCATAGCCAAAAAGTCACCCTGCAATGACTCCAAGAGCTCATTATCGCTCTGTAGTATATCTATCAAATTGACGTTGACAGACTTCACGAACCCAAAAGTCGTGGCAGGAATCTTGGCCCAATTCGCCATCCAAGCTCCCATGTGAGGGGTTCCCATGAATACCACGCCCTTGAGGGAATTGAACACATCTTGAAGGTGTGTTTCAGGGTGGTTTCGTGACACAAGAATAGCCATCTTGCAGACCAGCCCGCCAAGGCTATGCGCAACAAAAATAAGCGGGCGGCCGGCCGCATTGCAGGATTCCCGGTCCGATGCTAAATCGACTAGGAGATTTGTGGCATGGTTGCGCAATCGATTCATCGAGGCAGTTGATTTTGAGACTACATACGCATCGTAGCCGTATGTCAGAATGCGAGCTTGTTGGAGTTTCCCTGGAAGCAGTGCTCCGGGCCAAGGCGTAGATTGGCCATCGGCGGTCCAGGTCTTGTCTCGATCGCCCGTCAGGCCATGAATGAAACATATATCACATGTAGCATTAGGTGGGTCGCTCAAGACTCTGATGCCATATGTATTTATGACCTGGGGAATCGGAGAGCATGCAGGCAAAGCGGGGTCATGTGCACGGTAAGACGCAAGGCTGTTATGCCCTGTTTCTTGCACTTGGAAAATGGTCTCGGGCTGGCGTGCTCGGAAAATTTGCATGATTCGACCAACAGACTTTCTGGGGTACTATGGCAAAAGAATTTCTGTGTCACAATAATAATGGGATGTAGTACAGGCCCTCCTTAAGTACCTACCTAGGTTAGTATCATACCCGACTTAGAAAGTTGTAGCCGCCAGCAACGTGTCACTGCATGGGCGCTTACTGCTCGATCGAATAAAGAGGGGCATCCTCAGTGGTCAGATCCTAAATGACCTGCTGGGATTTGAAGGCGCGAGATTGTCTGTCAAGTCGCGGATGCCGTTCTCAATTCACCGTCTGGAGAAGTCCTTTGCCAGAGTTGGACCTATATCGCCCATTTTCACACCTTGATTGGAATCGGCATGAAGAATATCAATAGATACAGCTGACGTGACAAGAGGCTTTTCGTTAGCAATACGATATTCTCCTTTATCAACCTGAAACAACTCGAACGTGATCAGGCTCGACCTGTGCCACAGACGCTGCATATGGTAGACCCAAGATACTCTATTATTAAAACCCTCACCCCTCTGGTCAACATTCCGATTATACTATTGGCGGAAACGTTGGTTACTGAGCCCAGCTTGATGTTTCATCTGCCGCTTGTTGACCATTCTGTGCTTCTATTTCAACCATTGGTTGCAAAGTCAGTGGCTGGCGCTAGCGGTGCAGTAGGGGCGCGTGCAACTGTCCCAGGGACAATGTACTTATCCAAGGGACCTACCACATCCAGGTCTAAACGAAAGCATGTTATTTTCATTTTGAAGTATGCCAAATGTACTCCATACCTAGGTAGTTATCTCCAGGGCTCTAGATTCTTATGAGTCATCAGTTGAGATCCATGGCCCCGGGCTGAAGACGAACTGCATAATATTGAGGACAGGATCAGCTGGGAGCCTATCTGTATCTCTTTCAGCGTCATCGGAAATATTTCGAAGGCAAGGTTTCGTGCTCAGGTGCCTGTAAACCATTTTGCCTGCCGGTTGAGGGTTATTGAAGTTCACGAAAAGAACGGCCGGGTCCCCGCGTGGAAGGAAAGGGGACATGGTCTTTTCGTGTTTTATGTATTAGCTCTCGGTTGTTGGTTTTGATTTTCTTCATGAATACATGTGTCAGGAATATATTGTGCGTCAAAGGTTGTACACACCTGGACAGCAATGCCCAGGTGGACCTCGGGAGCCTCCAAATCCACAGCCAATCGAAGCACCCCGGCGGACATAAGGTGACTGAAGCTTCTTTATCCCCGCTCCTCAAGCAACAACCTGTGGAAGGCGTCAACACCAACTCCAGCAGTGCCATTTCACGAGAGCATCCTTCTATCCGCAAATCCGACCCCCGAACTCCATACAACCACGCGTAAAACCCCCGCCACCCACCGCCACCCATAATGCCCCCTCCAACCCCAATCCCAATCCCCCTCTTCGCCTCAACCCAACTCAACCTCCTCCACGAAGAACACGCCGCCGAAGTCTCCTCCTCAAAACTCGCCAGCACAGCCGCAACAGTCTCCCTCTCAACCCGTCGAACCCTCCAAGCAACCGGCTACGCCCTAACAGGCCTCATCCTCTCGCAATGCCGAACCGGTCTCGGCGGACGCGTCGTGGGCGAGTTCGCCCCGGACCCAGCAGTCGCATCAGAAGAGTCCCGGGCTACTGATGGGACGCCTCGTCTCGGGTCGCATGGGATTCGGGTTGGGGATGTTGTGCGTGTTAGTGATGTTGCTGGGGCGGGAAAGAAGGTCGGGAAGGATAAAGATAAGGAGAAAGAGAAAGATGCGGAGAAGGGGGTTGAGGGCGTTGTTACGCGTACTGGTGATCGCGCTGTGTGGATTGCGTTTGGGCGGCAGGGTGGTGGGGGCATGTCTAAGGAGGATGACGAGGCTGTTGAGGAGCTTTGGGGGAAGAAGGTGTGGGCTATTAAGCTTGCTAATGATGTTACGTATAGAAGGTACGTTGGTTGGAATATTGGAGTGGGGATTGTTCTGTTGGATACTGATTTGCTGACTTCGGGCTAGGATGAGACAGACTATGGAGAAGATGGTTAAAATGACGGAGTCTGAGTACTCGCATTTTATGCGTGTTGCGTTTGGGCATACGACGCCCCTACAGCTGGATACAGAGGCGTGTGGACCTGTGGAGTTTACCGATCCCTCCCTCAATGATTCGCAGAAGGAGGCTATTCAGTTCGCGCTGGCTTCCCGGGATATTGCTTTGATTCATGGTCCGCCTGGGACGGGCAAGACACATACGCTTATTGAATTGATCTTGCAGTTGGTTCAGCGGAGAAAGCGCGTGCTTGTCTGTGGACCGTCCAATGTTTCTGTTGATAATATCGTGGAACGCCTTGCTCCCAAAAAAGTACCTGTTGTGCGCATCGGGCATCCGGCTCGTCTGCTTCCTTCTGTTCTTGAGCATTCTCTTGAAGTTCTTACGCAGACCTCTGATGCCGGGGGTATTGTGAAGGATATTCGCAAGGAAATTGACGAGAAACAGGCTAGTATTCGCAAGACCAGGTCTGGTCGTGAAAGACGGGGTATCTATGACGATTTGAAGCTGCTCCGGAAGGAGTTCCGAGAGCGCGAGTCTAGATGCGTGGATAATCTGGTGCGCGAGAGTAGTGTGGTGTTGGCTACTCTTCACGGTGCTGGTGGTCACCAACTCAAGAACCAGAAGTTCGATGTTGTGATTATCGACGAGGCGAGTCAAGCTCTCGAAGCACAATGTTGGATTCCTCTTCTGGGTGCAGAGAAGGTTGTCCTGGCCGGTGACCACCTGCAATTACCACCGACCGTCAAGTCCACCGGCCAGAACTCCAAAGATCAAACTTCCAAGGGAAGCGAGGAAAAGACTGGTAACAACACCGACACTGAGACATTGAAAGGTGTCTCTCTTGAACGCACATTATTCGATCGTCTACTAGCCCTGCACGGACCGGGGATCAAACGCATGTTGACCACCCAATATCGCATGCATGAGAAGATCATGCGCTTCCCCTCCGACGAACTCTACGAGGGAAAGTTGATGGCCAGCGACGCGGTGAAAGCCCGTCTGCTGATCGACTTACCCTACGAAGTAGAGGGCACAGACGACACACAGGAACCTCTGGTATTCTGGGACACGCAAGGTGGAGATTTCCCCGAGAAGGCAGAGGATGAGATCAGCAAAAAGGGAGCCTTGCTTGGAGACAGCAAAAGCAACGAGATGGAAGCCATGGTGGTCGCCAGACACGTGGACAATCTGATTGACGCGGGTATCAGGCCCGAGAGCATTGCCGTGATCACCCCTTACAACGGGCAATTGGCTCTACTGTCACGAATGCTACGAGAAGAAATATCCCGGCCTTGAACTTGGCAGTGTGGATGGATTCCAGGGCCGGGAGAAAGAAGCCGTTGTGGTAAGCCTGGTGCGCAGCAATGCGGAGCACGAAGTGGGTTTCCTGGGTGAGAAGCGTAGATTGAATGGTATGTCTTTTCCCCCCCTTTTTTTTTCTGCGGACTGTTGCAACTGTGCAGGTATTGTACCTGCAGCGAATTCAATATATTGACGAAGCTGCACGTAGTTGCCATGACGCGGCCCAAGCGACATTTGTGTATTTGCGGAGATTCGGAGACGATCAGCCAGTAAGTGCGGGATGAGCCATTGAGTTTGAGGTTTGAGGGTTTAATACTGATCGACATTCCTTTTTTTTTTTACAGTGGGAGTAGCTTCCTCAAGCACTGGATGGATTTCCTTGAAGAAAATGCTGACCTACGATATCCTGATGCTGGAGATTTGCTATAATACATACACATGGGACTTTCCCATGCAGATCGAGAAGTCCCAACAAGTTCCAGAACAATGCCGATCTTTCAAGGATGTACAACATACTCTTCCCTACTCCGTACTAGTAGAAATAGACTAAATCTAATACCGGATGCACGGCCTATGCAAGGGAGAACAGGGGGTAAAAGAACTTAAACAACTCAAATACTATGTTATGTTGTATACTCTCTGGATTCAGACCGAAACTGCTCAGGACACGGCGTGAAAAGGTATTTTGAAACGGCTAGTTGATCATTTCCACGAGAGTCGGAGATGCATTTCCCAAAAGAGAATAGGGTGAATTCTTGCCCCCTTTGGCCAATACACTGAGAGAGATGACTGAGAGGTTATTCCGTGTTCTTCTGATAAAAACAAGAGGCGGAACGGACTAATTGGACTAATTGGACTAATTGGGCTAATTCAAGTTGAAGTTGAAACTGTCCACGGCTGAAAGACGGTATCTTCATGTGTTTCAGACTTCACCTATTTTCCCGTGAGGGGCAAGTAGAAGCAGAGTAGAGAGTAGAGTAGAGTATTATCATTATATAAACATCTATAAACATCTATAAACCTATAAGCCTTTTTATTGAAGAGTTCTAGGTATGCCCACATTTCTTTTTTTTCCAAACCTGTTCGTGGAAGAACCGGTGTGGGGATAATAGCTGTCTCTCCTCTTCTCTTCTCCCCTAATCTCCAACTTCCCAACTTCCCAACTTCCCTTCCTTCCTACCCCCTCCTTTGTTCTCACTTTCATTCTTTTTCTCTCTCTTTGTTTCCAGGGCAAACGAGAAGGTCTTCACTATGTTGATTATAACGTTCGTTCCGTTTGTAACACCTTTCTTCAGCTAACTTGCTAACTTGCGTTTGATAGCTTTCAATAGTCTCAACTGAATTCCAGCCTTTATTCGAATTGATACCCTTATACCCTCATACCGTTTTTCATTTATTTCCAGACACTCGCTTGAAATCTTTTTTCCTTTTCAACTCTTTTGCGCCATATACCCATATTGCTTTTAATGAAGTCGATATCTTATACCTTCCATGCCCATTTGTTGATTGCGACCCTACCCCATCGCCATGTCGAGAAACCCCCCACAATCTATAGCGAGTGCCGGTAGCGAGTCTGTTGGGAGTCTACCACGAACCTCTGCCGCTCGTGAAGAGCGCTCCGCTTCGAACCCTGCACTTTACATGGGAGACAACGATGACACGGCGCTGCCGTCAATGGAATTTCACTCTCATCACCCCCAGCCGTCTATTGCCCATCGCCGCACCGGGAGCACCTTGAAAACAGTGATGCGCAAGATCTTCAACCGCAAAAGACAGAGTCAGGCCGACGAACTGGAAGAGACCCCGTACGAATCTACTTTTGCGGCGACACCGATGCGGAAATCAGTACCGACGAAAGGGAGATCATTGTTGGCTGCTCCGCCCCCTCTGAATTTGAATTCACACCGGAGTAGTCCACTCTCGGCGGAGAACCTCCAGATCGCAGAAACACACCTGTCTCCGTTATCTCCTCTATCCTCTGCAACCCTGCGTGATTCAATGCCCGGAAGCATGCCACGCCGTAGACGGGCAACTCTTCCCAGCGTGGTCTTTTCAGACGATGAATCTCGGTTTGCCGTCGCGTCGGCAATATCTGACCCCCAAGAGGATAGGAGCCATGTGCCCGAGCGAAGACACAGCTTGCTCTCCCACCGCCTATCAAGAAGCACAGATGCTTTGCGCGAAATGACAGATAACCTACCAGAGACCCTAGTCTCTTGGCCACAACGCACATCATCCGCCCCTCCGAGGCCCGCATCGGTTCCTGATTCGCGGGCCCCGCCATTAGATGAGAGCTCTAATAGTGGGCAGTCGGGGAGGCCCTCATCGGGAACAACAGTGACCAGTGTGACCCGAATGTCCGCCGCACCATCTTTAATGGAGGTCGAAGAGCACGCAGATCAACCCAGCCTCCCGTCGAACGTCGCAAGTCTAGTCAACACAATGCAGCAAGATGACAGCGTCACTCTGGAACAGCGGTTGACCACGCTAGAAGTGAAACTAATCGACCTGGAATTTGCCATTGCCCGACTACAAACTAACAGCCCCGAAAACCCCACCGAAAAACTATCCCGCCCGCGACACCCCCCTTCATCAGACTCCTTCCCCCCTCACATGCGCAACAAACCCTCCGCATTCCTATCCACGAGCGACCGCGATGAATCCCCTAGCCCCCTCCCAGCCATATCCGCCCGCCCCTCCAGCACAAGCACAATCCGCGCAGACACAATGACACCGCGCACCCTCCGCCCCGCCCCATCAGCCACCTCCCTGTCCGACTACCACGGTGTCTCAATCGAGCAATACAGCACGCTAGTGACGCTCCTGCGTCGCGAACAAACAGCGCGCAGAAACCTGGAGACGCAAGTCGGTGGTCTGCGCGATGATATTCGCGATCTGCAGCGCGCAGCACTCGAGTCCATGCAGTCGGGCATGGGCATGGGCATGATGCAGCCCGGCCATACCGCGGAGTCGCGCCAGTTCCTGCGCTTCCGTCGCGCGCTAGATGACTCTGACATTTCACCGGCGCTGAGGTCGGATGATAAGCACGCGGGTATTGCGGACAGTGACTCCGATTGGGATCGGTCGGATATCTACTCCCGTGATGATCCGTTCGGTCCTCCAAAGTGGGAGCGTCAGCGGGTTGTGACCGCTCCCATGATTTGATTTGATTTGATTTGATTTCTTTTTTTTTTCGTGTTGCGAAACATGCAACTTTTCCCCTTTCTTTCTAGCGTTCGACTTTTTCCCCTTCTATATTCTAGACTGCCCGAACGGTACGATGTACTTCAGGCTTGTCGGTTCTTCTGCATATGTCAATGCGCCACTTCGAACCCCCAGGGGCATCCCCGCGACAGGATCGCGACTTCGACCAAGGTCACCGCGCTGCTCTCGTCTCATGGATTGGGACAGATACGACAAATTAGAGTTGCACATGCAAACGCACGATTCCTGACGATTGGCACTATCTTGTACCCTTCCAGGTTTAATGTCAACATATACTTCTCCCCTTCAAGACCATCCCTGTAAACAGCATCCATATCAATACATTCCCTATGATGTAGATCCCGCCATCCATGCTGTGCACTTCTCGGCAAACTACACGCCCCGCGCTAACAATACAGATCGAGTGCCACCACGGGATGCCCGATAGCCCACTTCACTGTCGCCTTCCCAATCCGCCATCTTCCGTTGCAAAAGTCCTGTATTCAAAAAGGTTATCCCCCTCTATCTGACTCCCCGACGTCAGACATACAGTCATTGTCGTACTAATCACCGGTGTCACGTAACTCCACAGGCCCATGTGGCTGCATGGCATACTAAGATTCCCAACCTTATCGACAATGTGCAATTTCGCGAAAGTACTAACAAATAGAATTGAACCCAAAGGAAAACTATTTAACGCCTCCAATGGCCAATCCCCATCCCAACCGACTCCATCAACGAAAAGATGTCCCCCAAACCCACAATAACAATAATCGGCGGCGGAATAGGCGGCCTAACCCTAGCAGCAGGCCTACACCTCCGCAAAATCCCCGTCCAAATCTACGAAGCAGCCCAGTCCTTCAAAGGAATAGGTCTCAGGAATCTCCCTAGGTCCAGCAGCATACCGCGCAATGCCCCTAATCCACCCGGCAATCCAACAAATCTACAACACCCTCATAACAACACACGCAGACAGCCCCGGCTACGAAGAATACCTCCAAACTTGGTTCGAGCTCGTCTGGGCAACAGGTCCACAGGAAGGAAATGTCCTAATGAACCTAAAAGCCTTACCCTCCGGCCAGACCGCGCTCCGGAGAGCGGATTTCCTAAATGCCCTTGTTGACCTGATCCCATCTGATATCGTGCATTTCGGAAAGAGATTAAACACCCTCGTTGAACATGATGACCGCGTCGTACTGGGCTTCGAGGATGGAGACGTCGTCGATGCGGATGTCGTCGTTGGTTGTGATGGTATTCGCTCAAGAGTTAAGGAGTGCATGATGCCCGTTGAATCGTTGCGCACGAAACCCGTCTATAGTGGCATGTATGGGTATCGGGCTGTACTTGAGATGGGGGATATGGTTAAGGCGGTCGGGGAGAAGAGGGCGCATGTTGCGACGATTTATCTCGGTCGAGGTGTCTATGCGCTTTCGTATCCTATTATGCAGGGCCGTTTGGTTAATATTGGTATTTATGTTTTGAGTTCCCAGCCGTGGGAATATTATTCCTGGGTGAGGCCTGCGAGGAGGGAGGATATTGAACGGGATACGAGGGATATGGGGCCACATGTGAAGGCTATTGTTGAGGTGGGTTTTGTTTTTGTTTGCGATTGGTACTTTTTCTAGGTGCTGGATTGCTTACCTTGTTTCTTTAGAATATGCCTGATCCATCTCAATGGGCTATCTTCGAGCATCCGCATATCTCAACCTATTCTCGCTCCAGGATTGCGATTCTCGGTGATGCCGCGCATGCTTCGACGCCACATCAGGGTGCGGGCGCTGGTCAGGCTATTGAGGATGCGCATGTTCTCGCGGAACTACTGAGTGATTCTCGGGTCGGTTCTGTCGACGATGTTGTTGCGGCTTTCAAGGCGTATGATGAGATTCGTCGACCCAGGAGCCAGAGGGTGGTTACTAGCAGCAAGGAGAATGCAGATATCTTTTGTCTGTGTTTTGATGGAGTTCGCGATGATCCGGTAAAGCTGAGGGAAACACTTGATCAACGCTTGAAGTGGCTTTGGGATCTGGATGTACAGGATCAGGTTGAGCGCGCGAGGAAGAAAATGGTCGAGTATTTGGAGATAGGGTAACGGTCAAGAGATTATTATAGCGCAATAGGAAATATTCTGAACGTGGTCTGGTAACATGCTATAATCTTGGCATGTCTCATTCGCATCAGCCCTATGGGGTCAGCGCATGATAAATCGATTTAGGAGCGGCGTCCGGACTTATTATATTCAACTTGAGTTGATTTGTAGCTTATTCAGACACTATCATATGGATTGTCTTTTTGCATGCGACATCGCCGTCAAGAAATGACATCGATACAGACTAGTAGCCAGACAATGAGACCGGTCCGAGGCCACATGCTATACCTTTTTGATCACCACAAAACTGCTTGCGGGCCAAATCAATGCCGACAAGAATATGATCGAATGCGCGAACTGTACAAATGGTGCGCAAAGCAATGTTAAAATGATATGCAGAAACAAAACACCCAGAGAGGTGTCACCAAGGTATAAGTCCTGGAGCACACTCCCCACAATAAGTCCATGCGTGTCCACAGCGAAGTTGCACAGATTCCACACAAAGGACCAATGCGAAACCGAGATATGCCACCCTATAATGAATGTATACAGGTTTCTAGATATGATATTAGTGTCACTATTGAACCTGCAAGACTCTCCAACCCACTTACAGACTTCCATAAGCCAACGGACCCATCATAGGAACAGCGAGAACCAATTTAGCCAACCAGCTATCTATTGACATGATCCCGGTGTACCACCTCCTACGTTGGTTGACCAAGTCTGAAACTCTGATGGGAGGCTGTTCTCGTGCGATTGCGTGGATCCAGCCGAATTTGAATCCTTGCCGTGCGGCCTGCTCGAATGTTTTCGGATTTAGAAAGTCCCTTGTTTATGTAGTTCAGATCACATACATGGAGCGCAAACCAAAAGTCCTCGGCAAGACACCCAGTGTCCCAGGTGACTTTGTTCTCCACAGAACCGTTGATCAATATAAAAGAGCCATGCATCCAGCCAAGCAACGGGCGTTTGAAAAGTCGGACTGGAAGTTGGAAACGGCCAAAGTCATCTGCGACTCTGAATACTTCAGCAGTGGTCAGGAATGGATTTTTCCAATAATTATGTGCTGTGTAGTAGATTGTTCCCTGTACGTGCTTTAGTACTATGCAAAGCAATGCTTCAACGGGGATACCTACCATCCCGATATCCTCCGTTCCTCGCTCAATGAAGTCGAAACACGCTTTCACCAGGTACTCATCGATCTCGGTTTCTTCGTCCAGATGGAGTACCCAGTCGAGCTCGGATAGCTTCCAATGCAGTCGACACCATTCCAACGCTCGTCCTTTATATTTGGCATGGGCTGGTTGAAATGAGGCTGGCACATTCACCACGTTGACAAACCCAGGAAGTGCGACTTGGGAACCATCGGCGGAATCTAGCACCACGTGGAAAGTGATGTTCTGATAGTGTTTGCAATTGTGCCACGGTTTGATGGAATTAAGCACAGTCTAGGAGTGGAGTATGAGCTTTTCTATGGTAAGAAATTGTTTTAAGAGTAGAGTGGTAGCTTACCTGCATATTTGTCCCCTTTGTAACCAAGCAGACTTTGAGTTCGCGGAAATAACGCCCCTTGGGCGACTTTTTATATGCGAAAGGCTGCATCGGTAGACACAGACCCCATAGTATCGAGTATGGTGGAAGTTGTCCTAGTAGAAACGGAGCATATACAAGCGCTAGAATGGTGCAGTCGGGTGTCCAGAGTACTCCTGGTTCAACGATCATGTTGTAGAAGCCAGTCCAAGTACTTATGCGGTATAGAACTATACTGCTTAGGTACATATTTGGTATAATGCGCTCATGGTGAGAAACGTACCAATGAAACAGATAGTAGCTGTTAGAGGAAATATTGCCCAATTATAACTTAGACACTCATAGAACCTTTTGGTATGCTTCTGCGAAGAGTGCGTATCTCTTAAATTGACATGGTATCTATTATTCTGGCCATGATTATCCATCGCCATGTTGGAGACCTGGAGACGTGAGAAAGAGCTTCAGAGGCATCCCAAATACTAGGTGCTCGATATATATTCAATTCTTTGGTTTACGGTTTATTAGCAGAACTAGATATATTGGTCGTTATTGATATCTTGCATTCAGCGACGAACCGGTGACCCTTATGTTACCAGGATTGGCCTTGCTAACGAACAGTGTCAGCCCCGGATTGACGGAGAATCCAGGGAATAAGCTAGAATTGTCAATTGACCAACATACAACTCAGTGGGCATTATTGGCTATCCGTCCAGAAAAGTCCACAAGGGAACTGAGACAACGAGCTATACTGGGATATGCAGGGGAAACAATGAGAGGAGCTCACACGCTTCTCTCCTACCACTGTTCTTTTAGATATGCAGGAAGTGTTATTCACCTTGAATATGCAATCAGGTCGTCTATATTTAAACCATCTAGTCTAAGGTGCGGTAGCTAGCGCGGCAAGAAAACTACCCCCAGTTCGATTTATATAAAGGTGTGCCCGTGACCAGCCATGGATATCACCATTTAGTATTCCTGATCTTGATTAGAATGAAGCGCTTAGTGAGCTCCCTCGGGCTTTTCGGTGGCTTTCTATTATTCCTACCTTGGTTATCGACTATCTACTTTCCTCAAAGCGAAAAATCTGAAGCAATCAGAAACCAAGTAATCTACGCGACGTATTTGAGCGCGCCCACCGAAAACAAAACCCATTTCATCTCCGAATTTCACAATACCAGCGATCCATATTTCGACGCCGCTCGAATCCTCACATACCAGCTCCTTCACGCACCGGAAACACGGACCAGACTGGATATCTCCTTCGTGGTCTTTGTTCATGAGAATGTCGATCGTGAAAAGAGAGACCGGCTGCAATCCGACGGTGCGCAAGTAATCGAGTGGTCCGATTTCCGAGTCGATTGGGTTCGACCGAAGGATTCCCGATGGGCCGATATCTTGACGAAACTGCGGCTGTGGGAGATGGTCCAGTACGATCTGATTGTGTTTTTGGATGGCGATTCCGTTCTGACGAGATGTATCGACGGGCTTCTCAGCTCCGCAGTGAGCTGGCTGGCAACAACCAGACAACGCTCAGTATCCTTAAATGGGACTGAAATAACCCTGCCAGAGACTTATGTTGCTGCTGGATTGCCACAGCTCAGAATAAATCACTCATCGCACCCGTCGCGTGTCCCAGAGGACTTCTGGGCCTGGGGTAACTTGAATGCTGGATTCATGATCTTGCAGCCGTCACTCCGTTTCCACTACTTTGAGGCGTTGCTGGCAGTCGAGGATAGCTTCGATACCAGCGTAGCTGACCAGAGCGTCTTGAATGTTGCTCTTTCTCGTGGGGGCCCTACCCCGTGGACTACGGTGGACTTCTCGTGGAATATTCAGTGGCCATGGCCGGAGGATATTATAATGGGGTATGCTGTTCCTCATGAAAAGTGGTGGGCACCTATGCACTGGGAATCTAGGGACTATTTGCTTTCTTGGTACTGGCGAATGATCGGTTATTCTTCTGACTCATGAAGTTTCAGAATACGAGAATTTCCCATTTTGGCTGTTTCTCTTGGCTTTGCTTATTCTGTGAAGATGTGGGCCACTGCTATCGGGACACTTAGGTTCAGTTACGCCTCAACTATGTCTATGTTAGTGATTAGCTTATACGATACAGACTTATATCCATCTGTATAGCACTGCTACTTCATACGAAGGGAAAAGAAACCTGTCTATAAGACTAAGTGCTTGCCATCACCAGGTTCTATGATTCACGTACGAAGACAAATCACAACGTATATCTTGGGCTTATATCGAACAAAGATCCGTCCAGATTTCCCTCGAACTCTGCACGCTGCAGACCAGAACTAGGCAGCCGTGTTTGCCATTCTCAAGATTACGTCCTTGTCGCAGAACTCAACCACCTTCTTGACTTTGGACCCATCCTCGTTGAAGTACAAGAACCAAGCCAACTCGGCCTGGTACGACTCTCCGCTGATAGCGTGCACGTCTGCGATAGACGTGAAAGCGGCCCGGCGGGCCTCAGTATCGATGACTAAGTTGGCAATGATGTTGTTCCTGAATTTCAACACCTTGATATCCTTCGCAAACGTCTCCTGATACTTCGTCGTATCGAAAAAGAAGTCTGCCGGCAGGCCAAAGGCCTGGGGCACGGATGCAGGAAGCAGGTACCGGCTGCAGTCCGCTGTAACGTCGCGGTTGATGATGGAGGCGTCGTTCTGGGCTCCGCCCTCTTCGTACGCTGACAAGAAGGCTCGGGCTGTAGTCTCAATGCGCTCTCTAAGGCTCGTCGAGGAAGGAATTGAGGTCATGATGAAGGGAGTTGTTGGGGTTCTTTAGAAAGCCAGGCAGGAGTTGAAGACAGTGGTGTAATAGAGAAAGAAGTGGTTGCATATCACGTTCATTGCCGCCTATTTATGTTCCACGCAGAACGACATTACCATCCCACATCAACTTCGGTCCCCGTCTTACTTCGATAGTCCTTCCCGGTGATAGGAAATAAATTTGTAGGTTAACGCCGTCCTTTGAATGATACGATCAATATGATCCATTCCCGTTATAGATCTATGACCCATCGTGATGACAATTTCCCCATCTTCGGTCTAGTGTGTCTCTCACCAACCGTACCTAGGGAGTCCTTCCCGGCGATAGGAATAAATCTATAAGTTAACGCCGTCCTTTGAATGATACAATATGATTCCCATCGCAGATCTATGACCCACCCTGATGACCTTTTTCCCTCTTTCGGCCTAGTGTGTCTCTCATATCAAAGTTAAACAACCTCACCTGCGTAGGTCCGGAGCTCCACTCGATGACATTAGCCCCATAACCTTCCAACCTTGCAAGGTTGGAAGGTTTTCCAAACCCTGAAACATTGATAATCAGGAATCTTGGAACTACCAGAGCTCCAGGGTTGGGACTTACCTAGGTAGGTACTATTTGTGGAGAAAGCGACTAGCCCGAAAGGGGGAAAAAGGTCATCACGATGTGCTGTATGGTGATTTGCAAGTCATGGTCTTCCCAAGTAATGCTCTCCTACAATGGACCCACGCCCTGTAGACGTCCAGGGTGAGTTGACTATATGAATGAGCCACTTTCCCCTGCTTCCACTTGACTTCCGAATCCAACTCTCCTCAATATCACATCGGCTCTCCTTGTGATACCTTAGCAAGTCTTGTTCCTCATCACCATCTCTCAGAATCCCTCGCCAACGCAATCATGTCTTGCTACGCTGAAGCCCACGCTAAGCCAAACGGCCCTGGCGACGCGCGCCCGACGGCCCTGCAAATCATCAAGGACGAGTGCGTTGAAGGCAAGCTCAAGGGCGAGGTCATTGTTATCACCGGTACTTCTTCTGGCATCGGCATCGAAACCACTCGCGCCCTGGCCACCACTGGCGCCACCCTCTTTCTCACGGCCCGAGACGTCGCCAAGGCCCAATCCGCCCTCGCTGGTATCTTTGAACCTTCCCGCATGGAGATTATCGAGATGGACCAGGCAGACCTCTCTTCCGTCCGTGCTGCCGCCGCCGCCATTCTCGCCAAGACCTCCAAGATTCACCTTCTCGTGAACAATGCCGGCATCATGGCCATCCCCGACCTCCGCCTAACCACCGACGGCCACGAACTCCAGTTCGGCACGAACCACCTCTCGCATTTCCTCTTCTACAAGCTCTTGGAACCTGCTCTCCTCGCTGCCGCCTCCCCCGAGCTCCCGTCCCGTGTGGTCAGTCTCGCTTCCTCGGCCCACAACGTCCACGGGATCAATAACCCCGACAACTACAACTTCCAGAAAGGTGGCTATGACCCCAGTCTGGCCTACGGCCAATCCAAGACAGCCAACATTTACATGGCCAACGAGATCGAGCGTCGCTATGGATCGCGCCATCTACACTCCACGAGCGTCCATCCCGGCCTTGTCCAGACGGGGCTGACCCAGCACATGCCCCCGGATGCCTTCAAGGGGATGGAGTTCTTGTACCCCACCATGAAGAGCGTTGAGCAGGGTGCCGCAACATCTGTGTGGGCGGCCGTTGGCAAGGCATGGGAACATGATGGCGGCAAATACCTCGCCAACTGCACCGTGGCAGAGCCGTATGCGGAAGGGGATGACAAGTTTTCTGCGCCCGGGTATGCCCCGCACGCCTACGAAGTGGAGAAGGCAAAGAGGCTGTGGGGCGACTCGCTCAATATTGTAGGATTGCCGGAGGAGTAGGGAACCAAGAAGGGCCCCTCGCATACATTGTTGGAACGGGTGGTCATGTGATGCCAACTATTTAGGACCTTCTATAGTGCAGATAGCTCCATTCTTTCCTCTTTTCCCCCTCCTAGTGTCAGACAGTCATATAGCATCAATATAGAGGTATTTGATTCTTCTTCCATAGCTTCCTGTCAAGATAAATCCCTATGAATCACGGAGCCATACAATTCGTAATACTCTTTATGATTTATTTGTAGCGCGATCATTTCACGTCTGGGTCAATAGACTACATATAGTCCCTGGGCGTTGTCGAGGCAGAAACAGAAGACTGGACGTTCCAGATTGGAGACGTGCCGGACTTGATGAGCCAGGACTACGTCTAAATCCAGAATCCAGAATCCAGACGAGGCGCATATGAAACTAATTCGCAAAGCAATATCTTCAGATTGATTCGGCCCCCAATAGAATCCTAGGAATTCCCAACCCTGATGCAGGTTCAGGAATATTTTTGCTGTTTAATATTTGTTCTCAGCTATGACGTTTGTATGTGGTTTCATAACTGTCCGCCTGTTATCCAAAATTAAGGTGTAAATCTATGGCCGACAGTACTGTTAAGGATAGTTCGTATTGCCTGTTAGCCGGCATTCCATCACTTGCTTTAAGACTTATTCGGCATAGCGGCTACGTTTTCGATTCAAAAAGGCGTATAGGTTCCTCTCCTCTCATCAGCCTCCAGCGGTTAGTAGATTCAACCAAATCGTCACATCTCTCCACAGCCCACGACCACTTAGCAAGAAAGCCGGGGGTGGCCTCCCAGCTCCGCATGTCGTACGGTTCGCCCCAAACAATAAGTCCCTTACGCCCCGCAGTGGTCTCATCCTCGTCACGTCCTGCTGTGAAGGGCGGGGTCCACATGGTTTTGGGGTCGGAGACGGTGATAGTGAGGGGCGTACCTTGTCGCTTTTGAGCCGGCGTGGCACTCATGAGCTCACCGATGAGGTCTTGTAGCAGCTCCCAGTGGTCAAAGCTTCCTTCGCGCCTTATAAGATTGTCACGAACGCAGGGGAAGGGAAAGAGGTTGATCCAGAAGGAGTGCAGGCGTGTTTGCTGCAGGCGGGTCGGGGCGAGGGAGAGGGGAATATTGGGGTTCAAGGGGTAGACGCTTGTGTCGTCACGGTAAGGACCGCTGATGGGACAGGTAGTTGGGGAGGGAGGTTTATCGGTCCAGCCCGTTAAGAGGGTATTAAGAGTGCGCTTGTTGGAGACGAAGGCGCGGAAGACATTATACTGGACAAGATGGAGGAGGTGATCGGTTGAGAGGGGGAAGATGATGGACGGGGGGGGGTTAGGGACGTCTGGGCGGTGGGCGGTGGCCCCTGAAGGACTCTGGCGCGCTCGGGTGTGAACTTTGATGTACTGAGGTGAGTGTGAGGTGGTCGAGGGGGTATTGCGCCTTTCGATGCTGACGAGGCGTCTTGGGAGGGACCTTCATCGGGTTCGTCGAGGCGCCAGCGCCTGATCTGGAACGGGCGCGAGGTCTGAACAGACCCCTGCTCCCTATTCCGCAATCCTTCAAAGCTTATGAGCCCAGCAGGGGCTGAGGCATAGAGGGGAAAACTCACGGTGTGCTCTTTGGTTCTTCCGGTTTTGAACCTTCCTCCGCTGCTTGTTGGCCTTGGCCTCGGCCTCGGGGTCGACATTGGGGTGATCGACCCTGCTCGCTTCGCCGCCCAGAGCCGAAGAAAGCGGAGTAACGGAGTGTCCCATTATCCTGAGTTCTGAGTTACCGAACGTCCAGTTCTGTGTGTCTAAACGTAGTGGTAAACGAAGGAAGTAAACCGGGCCTTTGGAGTCGAAATGTTTCACCGAACACGGGTTATGCATGAACCCCGCATGAGGCCGAAGCAAAGTTTACAGCCAAATTTATTGCGGCCGACACAACGCCAACAAGGCACTATACAGTAGTTACTTTTCGAAATCAGATAAGTTACCTCCATACTCTTCCTACTTGATTCAGGGGAAATAATGAACAACGCGCCGGTTTATAAAAGCCATCCAATCCTCACCACCCCCTCCTACAGAATAGAAGTATTCACACAAAGCGATCTTCTCAAGCAGCCCTTCCTACGTGAGCTCCGGGACGTCATCAATACCAGCTACTATGATACCGGTGCCGGTCCTTTCGTAAAGACCGGCGCCCGGCTCCAAAGCGACACCCAACTTACCAATGAACTTCAGCAAACTGGCTTCACTGCGATTGCATTCGCTCAGAATACGATCATCGGGACTGCAAGCTTGAAAGTCTGGCCGACAGATGCCGAAGGCACCGCGTGGAAAGTACCGGGCTATTTTGAACAATTCAGTCCAGATGAGATCTTCTCCGCGAGCTCTACGGTGCTGGATAGCCTTGATGATGAATCTTCAAATACGGCCTGCGAGGGAAGTTTCGAAATTGCAGCTGTCGCGATCACGCCGGATCCTCAATATAGGGGGAAGGGCATTGCGGCGAGCTTGGTCCAGGCGTGTCATGACGAACTGAACAGGAGAATGTTTCCTGCTCGCTCGTGCATTATGCTCAAATGCGTTCGCGAGGTCCAGGGTTCGTATTGGCTGAAAAGGGGGTTCCGCGTCGTGGGAGAACAATATTGTCCTCCTTTTACCTGGGGTTACAATAAAGGGTTTGTTCTTTGGGCTATGGAGAGAGCGTGATGGAGTTATCTGTTGAGAGTCATGTTAGGCATAAGGCTCTAAACTCTTTCCAAGTTCGAGAAGGCTAGACAGCCTTACGATTTACTTTTAACGCCTCCCAGGATCATCTTGTGAATTTATCTCATACTATGACTTTTCCTGTCGCCCAACGTGTTGGGCGCTTGGCATAATTGCATGCAGTCTAGTCTCATCTGTACTACTTCAACCTCGGCTTGTCAAAATATCCAGAAATATATAAACCCCGCAAACTCCAGTGCTTCCCATTTGCCCTATCCAACATCTCAAACCATGGCGGCTATACAAGTTTGTGATGCTATCTTTGAGGGAATGAAGGATAAGGTAGTTCTCATTACTGGTACGCATATCTCTCTTCGATCATCATAAACCATGAATCAAATGTTAATAAAACCAGGCGGCGCATCAGGAATCGGAAAAGCAACAGCAGAGTTATGTCTCAAGCACGGCGCGAATGTAATCATCGGCGACCTGAACTCTTTACCATCCGACCTCGAGACCTCAGAGAACCTCAAGTTTATACAACTGGACGTCTGTTCATGGGAAAGCCAACGTGACGCATTTATCCAGGTTGAAGACTGGTTCGGTCGTATAGACCATGTCTTCGCCAATGCAGGCGTTGGGCCAACGACCGATTTCCTGAACGACAGCCTTGACGAAAACGGCCACCTTACCCCGCCTGATCTACGGACGATCAATGTCAATCTTCTGGGTGTTATCTCCACAGTCCGTCTTGCCGCGTATCACATCCAGAAGAACTCGACACATCGTGTATCCGGCGAACTGGGCAGTATCGTGGTCAATGCTTCTACGGCTTCGTTTCAGAACTTCAGTGCCGGTGATTACACGGTCACGAAACATGGTGTTCTGGGGCTTATCCATGGGATAGGGCATCAACTTGAAGGGAAGGTTCGACTTAATGCTGTTGCGCCTTCTTGGACAGCCACTAAGATGATTGATGCTGCTTTTATTGAGGGGCTTGGTGTCGGTGTGCAGGAGCCGGAGGTTGTCGCTCGGAGCGTGGCGCTTCTTTTTAGCGACCAGCAGCGTCATGGGGATGTTATATACAGCTGGGAGGGGGAATATCGCGAGGTTAACAAGGCAGAAGGTGGATTTCTGGCGGCTGCGGATAGAATCCTTGTGAATTCAGCTAATGAGGAGTATGTTGTGAGAAAGCTCCGAGAAGCGAGGATGATCGGCTAGACATAGTTATTGTCAGCTGTTCTTGGCAACTTCAGGTGCTGTACATGACATTATCTCACTCGGAATCTTGGCTTCCCTGCTCTTCTTCCCTTGGGTATGTGTTGTTGATATCAGCCGAGACTCAACATCACCTCGGCAGTCAGGAATATCGGTGTTTACTGGATGTCTTGGCCTCTTAGTTTTATGTATGCTAACCAGAAATTTGTACATCTCATCGATTCAATTGAACTATGAAAATCTGGCAAGGTATCATGAAGCGCAGACCGATCTAATCTGTACTTCTGTGTGTGACTTCTCATGCAAGGTCATGCAGCATTCAGGACAAATACCCTACAATATGCTGGCTGATCATCTCCGACACATAACAGATCTTCATCACACATCTCCCCCACCCTTCTATATCAACTGCAAGACTTTCCTCAAGTGGAGTCCAACCTTGTCTGCCGAAGAAGTCTTTGAGCAAACTCTCGGGTTCAACGGAAATAATGCAGTGGACTATGATTTATACTTTATTTACTCTATCTCTTTACCAGAAAGATTCATGCTTGGATCATTTGCCAATGTCAAATGTTCTCATTCACCTGGAGGTTAGTCAAGCCCTGAACTCCTCCCCGACCAACGCCAACAAGCTCGCCGTAAGATCTGGCTCCACATGCTCCCCCTCCCGAACGCTACCGTCGGGATTAGGCGGGTAAAGCCAAGGATTTGTAAAATGGAAATTAAATAGTCCAACCGTGCACATTCGCCATGAGTCCCAGATAACAATTCCTAGGCGGCGCCAGGGTCTGAAGAGACTCAAGCCTAATACAGAATAACGCCTTTGAGACGCCCATCGACTTCTACGATGGAAGCTTCCAATGTGAAGTGGCACCCGTGAACGACATTGCGATGAAAGCTGCCAGCATTTTGATGTTGGTGTTTCATTTTCGGGGGGGATAGGCGGCGGAGACCAGATAAACACGGGCTCACTACTAGGAGGCAAATTGAATGAGTGGAAGAAAGGAAGTGCTGTTTCCTCGGGCAAATCCCAGGCAGCGCGTAAGGGCTCAGCTCCCTCTGAGTAGGATGGAGTGAGACCTAGGTCTGACAGGATGGCGGCAATCGTCCAGATCTGTTCGGCTCTTTTGCTACCTATTTCATTCCAGACGTTGTATGCGTCTAAGGCTTCGGTTGGCTCAGCTTTGCGAAGGGCCGAATAGTATTGGAGATGAAAGAGGGACCAGTACGTGCGGTATTCTTCGGTCCATGAAAAGGGCTTACGCGCTTTTTCTGCTCGTTCGGGTCCGCTCAGTGAGCCGGCTGATATCTCGCTGAGGGTAGAGTCGAAGCTCTGCTGCATAAGCGACAGACATGCACAGGCAAGGCGTTGTATTCCGGCAACCAGGTGGATGATGCCAATTGATACATCAAGATTTGGCGTGCCCTCGCGTGCTTGTCGACTGTGAGTATGAATAATGGCGTAGCACAGTCTTCGTATCTCGGGGAAGCTAGTAATAGGGTTTGCCAGTATGAGGTTGTTTATAACGGCGGGGTGAGCTCTGAAGACGGCGCGGATATGAGACGATGCGGATATGAGGTTTTCTGCTGTAGTAAAGTCGATATGTATGAGGATCTGTTGGTTCAGTTCCGAGGGCAGTTGAGCGAAGGGGTCCATGAGGGGAACACAAGGTGAAGGGGAAGACAAGACGTTCTACCCCGCTAGGAAGTCAATGTACGCCAAGAGCTAAACAATCTCAGACATGCAAGGCTATTTGCCTTTTTTGACTTCATTAACCAGGTCAATTCATACTAGTGCTGCAGGTACGGCGTGTAGTGTTGAGTAGAGAAGTACTGCAGCTTACCGTCTTCCTGGGACTAAATTTATTAGGCCCCTGAATATGCAGGCTACCATAGAATACATTCTTGAATTTCTACACAATCCAGGTGGCTTACCTGCAGGTTTTATATATGAAAGAGAATGGCAAGTTGATTCTTTTGCGTAGTTTCTCCATGCCATTTTTAAATACCATCTCCCTAGTTTTTTCTCCATCTCTCACATCCTTTCCACTCTGGCATACTTAATTATATATTCCACACCCAACTTTGGCTTTCCAGTATCGCCTAAAGCCAAGCGATTTTCTGAATTTGTGAAAAGGAAATCCCAGGCGGGAATCTCGAGCTCCCCATCCCTGCTGGAGTTCAAGGATGGTAACAACCATCCACCCTACCACCGACTTGGTAAGCTATCACTAAAACTACACCGGTCAATGAATGGATGCTAATTGATAGACAACCTATAACACACTACTTGACTGTGAAAATGATCTTCGCCTTCCCCTTGAAACCAGTTCACTACTCGTGCTATACTTCTCCGTACTACCCCAGTCCCGGCGAACATTGCCAGTGCCTGCGACTTGAGCACCATATTGTCGGTCCTTTCGACCATTCGAGTCATAGACGCAGTACCAATGGCTTTGGGGACCTGGGTTCTATATATAATTATAGAACGGGTGTATGCACAACGCTGTCGCCCTCTATAACGACCGCCGAAGGAGAGAAATGATGATAATCGCTATCCTTCTAGCGGTTAATCGAGTCTTCGTGTGAACTCCGACAAGGCTGGGACTCCGTCTGTCCCATTTCAAAGCTGTTGTACTCCAAAGATTATCCAGACCTGTGTTCGATATTGACAGGACTTCCACATTATTCCATTCACGAAGAAAGGCTGCGTGTTTCTGTGCTCTTGTCGACACTGCAACAGATGTGCCAAAACTGCATTCTATTTTTGGGTCCCAAGCGCCTACCGAGAACTCATGGATTCTGGAACCAAAATGTACCAGAGGACACTCCTGAAGTCCATTGCAGAGCGGATTAAGGCCCTCACCCGCGGGTCCATCCCTGCTGTCAGTTCGCACCGACCTAAGTGAAGCCTCTTAACGACCCGACTATGGCAGTTCTACGAGGGTTACACAAGACTCCCTGGAGCAATCGTCCGAGCCTGAAGCCGAAATGGAGGAAAGCTTATTTGAAGTTGGGGTCCCGCAGCTCCATATGCGATTGAGCCAGCGTCATTTCCCGTTATACAATGTCGTAGCGCCCGGTCCGGGCGCATGGACTACCAGAGACGCCGCGGCACTAAGCGGCCAGCGACACGCTCTGCTTTGCGCAGCATGGCTAGACAAGAATGACATAAACATCAAGCTGCCAGCAGCGCATTCACAGCCGGCCTCATGGTCGCCTCCGCCTTTCGTCGATACGCGACGCACAATCGAGAACTCCTCGAACATGCAGGCAATACCCGCTGGGGCACGACAATGACCCGGCACTCCCGCAAAAGCGCTTTCGCAAGGAGTTCAAATTCGCCAATGCACGCGATTCCATGTCGATGCACAATGTCCTAGTCACCTATTGCTGTTTTGGATCGAGCAGCGATGTCGTGAGATCTTCCCCCGATCCTGGGAACATTACTTTGGAGGGCTATGTGTCTCCTTGTTGGGGACTTCTTCCAGCTCATCCTGCGGGAACCGCTCTTTACAACATCCCGCGGAAGACCCGCTACATACAGGCAAAGGCCTTTGTACGACCTTTGGTCAGACGATTGAGCTGGACACTGTGATGCGACAGCATTCACATGATGCAAGCGTCCGGTTTCGGGAGATGATTGAACGACTCCACGGGGAGCGTCTTACTCGCGCGGATTTTGAGCTTCTAGCCTCCCAGGTGCAGGGTAGCGTTGCAGGGTAACAACCCTGACGAGGCTGCCTTCGCTGAAGCCCTCTAGGTCCAGCAGTACAACCTCGCTCGACATCCTCAGTTCTAGTTTTCTCATTAGAAACAGCCCATAGATACTGGAAATTATATTAATGGCGCATGCTGATAATCAAAAAGAAGGGTATTAAATATACACAAAGTCACCAAACCTCCAAATAGCACATACCAACCACCGAATTCAACTACCGGGTACGGTAATAAAATATAGAAAAGTAGAATGTCGAACATAAACCGTAAACATAAACTGAAATGGTATACAGCCACATAACAACCAATTACAAGGGAAGTTTAACCCCGGCCTTTGCCAACGCAGCCCCGACATCCAACTCGACATGCAGTGTATTCGCAGCCAGCGCCTTGGTAAAGTACGGCAGTTCCTTTCCGTTGTACGAGGTCGCGGTCCCGGTGATGTCGAAGGGCAGGACGCCGTCTTTGTAGGGGTTGGAATCTGACATGAGGAGGGTGATGATGGCGCCTTGGTCGACCTTGCCCATCATTGGGACAGTGTTGTTGCCTGGTTTCAGGACGAGGTTGGTCAGGTAGGTTGTTCCCACTGGTTTACCGTCTAGCTCGAGTTTCAGAGTCACATTGCCCTATTTCTTGGGTTAGTATTGTGGATATGGAATGAGAGAGAGAGATACGCAGGGGTATTTACCATTGGAATGGTCATGACCGAGGCATTGGGAATAACGACCGTGCCGTTCATCCCGTATCCATTCACGGGTGGGAACATGATGAAGAATTCAGCCACTGTGAAGCCCTTGAGTCTGTTCAGGCCTGTTTCGTTCAGTTAGTAAACCGTGACCCTCTAATAGACTGATGGAATGAAGAAACCAAGAAGAGGAAACATACCCTTCATAACAACGGTCTTGTTATAATCAACGGTAATCTTAGGTAGACCACCCTGCTTCAAATCAGGTCTTCCATAGATATTCAACGAAACCTCCTCATTCATCATAACCGCAGTAGTATAATCTCCGAACGCAGACGCATCCGTGAGATCAACCTTCTGTTCGAAGTGAATCTCCGCCCCATCCTTCGACTTCACTTCTGGGACTTCGACATAAGCGAAAGGGTCCGCTCCGGCCAACGAGACCGCAGAATTGAACTTGTAGATCTTGGGATGATAAGGGCTATCCGAGCCGAGGACTTGTCTCTGCTCGAGGTGGAAGGATTCAGGCGTTGGGTCGCTGATGATCATCTCCGTGATATCGAGGGTCGAGTCGTTGACGGCATCTTGTGCGATCTTGGGATATGCGACGTAGACACTAGACGCAGTGTGGCGTGAGTGGGATATTTCTTTCTGGACCGTGTGGCGCCCGCATGGTCCATATTTAAATTATTGGGATGGACTTACACCGGCAGTAGGATAATTAGGAAACAGGCGATGAATATAATCAAGTGCACCCACCACCATTTCTTGAAATGGGCGGCGAGACGTGCACCGAAGCTCTTCTTGGTTGGTGTCGGGGTTACGCTGGATTCCTCCTCGACGAATGAGGGCTTTGTGGTTGACATCTTGTCACTGTGATTTGAGTTAGGGACTGTAAAAGAGGGTTCTAGGGCCAAAGTACATACCGAGTCGAACACCTACAAGAGACGAGCTTCGAAGAGAAAGAAAGGGAAACGAAAGTGGTACAAGCACTAAAAGCACTAAAAGAGGGTAGTAGTCCGTACTTTTATATTAAAGATCCACCATAACTAAGATGAACAGAGCCTACCCAGGTGGTATATTCCAGCATCACATGTTATACAGGAAAAGCCACCAAACGCCATCCGAAAATGAAAGGGGAAAATGTAGTGCAAAGTACCTAGGTAAGAGGAGACTCTTCTTCTCATTTCCCGTTATTTTGGTTATGTTTGGTATCTCATTTGATATGGAGAATATAAGCCCAGGTATGACTTTAGCGTCTGGGGTACTCCAGATTTCCGGGGAGATACGATTAACATGTGTATAATGTTTCAAATTAAGGGAGTCTAAGCATCACCACATGAAAGAAAAGGAAAGCCGAGGTGGACTAAGATACGAACAGGATTCTAATAAGCGGGATGCGTCGGGACGGATGCATCTGTCCTACCAGAGCGTTTCCTAATTGCTATGCGAGATTTGGGGGACCTTCTACAAGATACTCATATGGAGTACCGTTGCACTATATTATTGCATGAGCAGGGTCCTCATTGGTGGGCAGTGAGACTAGCAGCAAGATAGCGTGCTGCCAAGGGGGGCGACCCTGGATGCAAGGAGTGTGCCCCCCGTATTTAGAGGTTTTGGACGGAGGGAAGAACCGAACTGGTCAAATCAAACCCCGCTAATCCCCGCTAAATCCCCGCTAAGACAAAAGACCCCAAAGGACGCCAATATGTTTTAGGGCATCCCCGGACAAATCTTGGAAGAGGCCAATCTAAACAAATTTAGGTCAATGCTCCGAGAAAGCCGGGGAACAATGCGGGGGTCTAGAACTTATTACTCTGATATATTGAAATGGAGAATATCAAATGCTAGTAAAGATACAGATCAACGCTGTCTTGATTCTGTCATGAGTTCATGAGTTGCAGGCATCGAAATATGAGAGATACGAGAAAAATGAGAAAAATGGAAAAAGGTAGAAAAATAGAGAAAAAGAAAAAGTGTCCAAGGGATCATACCCGAGAAAATATGACCAAGAAGAGAAAATGGTGAAAGATGCCAAAGAAAAAAAAGAAAAGAAATGGCAAATGATGGGAAGAAGAGAAGATGAAAAAGGAAGAAAAGGGTATACACGGAGAATTGAAGTATTAAGCCTGCGAGGCACGTGGACAGAGTCCATGCTCGATAACTGCCCAGGCTCGAAAGATGCAAATGTGAAAAAGAAAAATAGAAAAAAATAGAAAAAAATAGACATGAGAAAGTGAAGGAATGTAAGACGAAAAAATCGAAAAAATCGAAAAAATCAATCGGCTCAGAACGCTCCAAACATGATGCAAAATGCAAAATGGATGGTTCTCCCAGGAGAACGCGTCGAGACAAAGTGAATGGAACAGACAGTCTATGCCTCTGATACGTTGGACTTCTTGCGTTGGAAGATACTGCGAGTGCGGGACTTGCTACGCGGCTTCTTGTCCTTCTCTCCGGCATTTCGGCCACGGGAGCGTCCAGTGGACTCGACCTCGTTGTATTTGTCCTTGTAGATCCTGTACACTTGTTAGTAAGGTCGATTGGGATATAACTACTCAGAAGAAACGTACCAGCTGTTTCCAACCATGCTCATACCCTTGGACTCAGCCTGGCGATAAAACCGTGCCGCCTTCTTCATATCCTTTTTACAGCCAACACCCTCCGCGTAGCAGAATCCGGCTTCGGCCATGGCGTCAACATCGCCCCATTGCCCGGCGATCTCGAAGCACCGCAGAGCAAGAGACTTGTCCTGCTCAATACCCCAGCCATTCAAGTAGCTGACCCCCAGTTCATAGATGCTCAGAGCAAATTGAACCCGGTATGCCTTTTGCAGTTCCTTCGCCTTCGAGGCACCGGGAGCATCCGGATCGGCCAACATTTCCAATCCGACGGAATCCACAGCTTTGCGCAACCATCGTACACCCTCCTTCTCATTAGATCGCATGCCCCAGCCATGTCGACAGGCCAGTGCATAAAGCAGCATTCCCGTCGGATGGTCCTGCTTCGCGGCAACCCGCAGGTGATACGTCGACTCACTCAGGGATCCTCGCTCGTGACATTCAATGCCCTTAGCGACATGGTCATCGGCCGTGAGACCAGAAGCCGTCACCTGAGGATTGGCGGTTTGGGGCCGCATGGTGCTGGCCGAACCCGCGGAAGAGACAGTTTCATCCTTTTCATTAGTCGTCTGCCGAGGGCTTTCGGCAGAGGGGCGCCGTGCCGGTTCCGCCGGCGAGTGAGGTACAGGTAGTGGTTGTGGGACTTGGTGAGACTTGGGGGGTCTGAGGTTGAAGCCGAGGTTGGGATTGAGGCTGAGGTGGGGATTGAGGCGGAGATTGAGGCTGGAATGTCGGGGTTGGTGACCGAGGCTTGGGAGCTGGAACCTCGTACATTGAGTGAGGCTTCGGCGAGTGCTCAAATTGGCGATTTGGCGTAGGAGATGGCGTCCGTGCCATCCGCGGCTCCTCTGTATTTCTGGGAGGCGTTTTCTCAAACAAGGGCTCCTCCCACTCGAAATGAGGCGTCTGCAAGCCTGCAAAGACCACAGAATCCCGTGAAAGGAAGCGCCCGCGTGGGAGCGCATACTTGGCGTAAACGTAAGATGAGACAGCGGACGACGGCTCGCCATCGTTGGCTGGCGTTTCAGCGGCATCTTCGGTTTGCAAGAGGAGCGGAGTCGGCTTGCTGCGGCGGTACATATGGTTCGATCCAGAGGGAAGGATCGGTTCGGTAGGCGTCGTGGCTCCAGGAGCAGACAAGCTTGTACTTGACCGGCTCAGCGGCCGAGAGAAATTAAAAGAAGGGCGAGGTAGCTGGTTCGCTCCCGTGCCTGATGTCTCCGAGCTCAAGGATGGCGATCGAGGGTGTGGTCGGGCAGGGAATGTCGACATCGGAGAATATGGCAATGACACGGCACTTCCAGAGGACAGTTTGCGAGCGTTGGAGAACGTCGACCCAGCATTGGAGCTGCTATAGTCATCATCAGAACTCTCCGGGTGTGCCACCTTGGCACTGCTGGACGGGCGCGACCGCGGTGACACTGGTGGTGCCAAGGTGCGTGGGATGTCCAGTCGCGAGGTTGACGAGTCCATCGATGAACCTTGCGGCTCAGCAACCGCCACGCCTACAGGGGCACCCTCCGCTTCACTCGCGCGTGGCGCGAGATCCTCTGGTGACTCGGCGCGCGGCATCCCATACGCCTCCGAACCAGTATTAAGCATCGTTGTCCGAGGTGTCGCATTATCATCATCCTCGTAATAGCTAGCCTCTGTGCTAGCATGGGAAATTGAGCTCAACCGAGGATGTTCGGAGATAGGACGGTACTTGGGCTCTTCATATTCCGGGAGTCCCTTCTGGGTGGGTTGCCGGGTTAGTTCGGTGCGGGATTCAGTTGACGACTTGGAACGGTAGAAGCCCGGGCGGCCTTGCGAAAGCGATCGAGCTACACTCGACGGCGGCAGCCGACTCATGCGGCGATCTCCTCGTCGAGACTCATCGAGTTGTCGGGCAAGAAATCGGCTCTGAGCAGCGAATGCGTCGAGAGGAGAAAGTGCGGGAGGGACTTCGCCGTCAAAATGCGCGACCCGTGGGGAGCCACTCCGCAGGGTATCGTGGGATATGGAGCGACATTCGCCCAGTTTCCCTCGCATGTCCATGATGAGTATGCGAATATCAGATTGTCGGCTATTGAATCATTTATCCCAAGTCGGTTGGATCTTTCAAGATTTGCGCAGGAAGCATCGGAGTAGTCGTGGAGTTGGTGTTTCCGAAACGAGGCCGGAGTTGCGGATAACACACAAAGGGGGGTCTCAGGGCGGGGGCGATATTATAGAGCCAAAGGAATGACAGCCCTACGGACAAAAATTGAAGCAAGGAAGGAAGTTCAGTGAGTTCAGTGAGTTCAGTGAGTTCACTGAGTTCAGTGCATTGAGAAGTCTCTCGAGTCTCAAGAAGAAGAAGGAGAAAAAACGGAGGACAACTGACGATCCCAACCTTGGAACACACCCAGTGACAAGTAGTAAATAGAAGCGTCCCGTGCACTAAAAACAGACTGGGTCTCGACGTTTGACAAGGGGATCGTCTCAGGGGGAAACTGTTCAGGGGGTCGCCAAGAATAACAATTGAGTCGCATATTATTGTTATTGGACTATATTCTATTAGATATCACCTTGGAAAAGGTCTACTATTGATTTCTCTAATTTTACTATATTGTATACTCCGTATATCATATGATAAATGTACTCTGCACTCCGGGAAACTGAAAGTTTTGTTTGACCCGCTATCTTCTAGAATCCGAGTTCCTCTGCCGTCTCTCCCCACACGGGTGGTTTCATCATTTCCCGTTGAAGAACATGAAATATTTGTGTTATTCCATAGGATTATAATCTGGAACATAACTGGTGCCTAGCGAGATACAAAAGTCAGGACAGTCAAACCTTTCAGGTTAACAATGAGGGAAGTGAAACCATCCCCTACTTATATTGGAACAAGCCAGGAGGGTACCACACTCCTAAACGGGTTTAAATGGGTTCAAGTGGGATAGATATAATACCAATGAAATCCCAGCGCGAAACTGTCGTTTACTGACTGTATACTGATTTGTTTTTGGATCTTAATAGTATTAATAGTACCATCCATGTTATAAGTGTCTGAGATGAAACCTTGGAATGGGCTACGCGGCCTTTTGAGTCGACTGAACCGTGGTCCGTGGGTGCCACTATCCCTAGTTGGGAATAGTGCTATTTCCATGGTCGGTACCTAGGTACCCAGGGTCTTGGTCCAAATCAAAGAGGGTTTATGTATGTTGTATGGAAGTCACAAGTGACGTTAACAAAACGAGAACAAAGGACCACTTTGCATTACACCCGTGGACGGATCGAGCTTAGAATAACACGTATTGATCAACCACCCCACATTGATGGATGTCATATTGAGTCTATGGAGCCTTCTCTCACTAGCTATACAGCCACAATTTGGAAATCCCTAAGAAACAGGAATAAGGGAACCACCCCAGATCTAAGCAACTGGAGTTGAAGACACGGCTATACTGCTTGTAGTGACACTGCTGGTGGCCCAGAAAGATGGGTCATCCCAGTGAACATCCGGCGCAACACAATAAGTTATTCCGTCGGCCAGATCCGCATCGCAGTCCTCGCGAGACAGCGACGGGTTCACCGACAGGAACAGATTGGAAGGGATACTCTGTTTTAGGCAGATGGACACACACGAATCCCCCGCAGTCGCAGTGTACCACAGGCCACAGTACTGCGTCGTGCCTACTGCAATTGTAGAGTTTCCGGGGGATGTACTAACACCCTTGCTGTATCCACTGCCCCCGGGACTCTTCGTCAAGCTTGCACCGGTGGAGTTGTGGACGCCTCCCTGAGGCGATAGGCAAAGGACACTGCCCACAATCTCGCGGGAAGATTGTAGATCAGTACAATCTGTTTCGAGCCAGGGATTGTATTTGCGGATTGTGCCAGGCCGCAGACTGAGATCATACTCAATATTGACGCAATCATCATTGTCCTTGACTGTGTATTGGACGTCACAACTCAAGGGTATGCACAGTTCTTTGCCAGGATACAGCGCGGAACAATTGGCAATGAGGCCTGAATTTCCGAAGATGATGGCGGCAGAGGCGACTTGATACTCGTTGGCGATTTTGTCACATGTGTCTCCCTCCATTGTGGTATAGGTTGTGTCGGAGGCACACACAGGCTTTGGAGTCGGGTCCTCAATCCAGAGGGAATCGTGGAGATCGATTGGCGTGTCCAAACCGCAATTTTGGTTGACAATCTGGAGATTTTCCTGATCCAAAGTGGAGTAAGCGGCATAGTCGCTGGCCTGTCTCATTTTGAAAAGGGTTGTGAAGCAGTAGGAACACATCTCAGTCAAAGTCATTTCCTCCATCCTTGGTACGGTGGTAAATCCGTTGATTACCTGGTTGCAGTATTGATCGTCGTCTTGGTCTTTGAGGCATGTCAAATTGTAACTGGCATAGATAATGCCGCCCTTTCGAGTAGCTCTTGAATCGCCAACTGTTTGATTTCCGCAATACTTGGAAACGTTGTCATACCAGCTGTGGAGACTGTCGCCACACCCCGAGTCGCAAATCTCATTGGCATAAGTGGTGTTCTCGAAGTACTGACCAATTCCGGGACTTTGCTTAGTTTTCAGCCACGGATGGCAGAGAACATTCTGAGTCAACGCCGTTTTGCATGTACCGGTCAAAGGTAGGTCATCCAACCACTCAGATTTATACAGCTGGAAGCCAGGAAACTTTCTCTCACCAATGGTGTTGTTTTTTTCCCGAATCCAGGCCAAAATAGAAGACATAAACCCGTTCACGTTGTTGGCCCCGAGCGTCGGGGTCTCGTTGACCGGAGACACCATTTCTATCATTTCTTTGGTGACTAGGTTGTAAATCCAAGTATCCGTGCTCTCGGAAATCTCGACTGCGCGTTGTTGACAGTTCCCTGTATCAAGACATTTCTGGGAGTAGTCGTAAAAGAAACTGTAGAGACCTTTAAGCAGCTTATTAGCTGATGAATGCAAGGAATAATGAAAACAGGAAATAAAAAGCCAAAGAAAAAACAAGGACAAGTCCAACGCAGAAAGAAAAATAAAACATACCTGCGCCCATGATGTAGACAGACGAGGAATCAAGGATTCGAAGTGCCCAGGAAATAGCACAAGTACTGGGGTTTGCATCGCAATTGCTGAAAGATGGGTCGTTTGGGAAGAGGCCAGTGCTGAATGGCTGAGGAGCCTCCGGGACCGGTTGGAAGTACGGCGACTCTGTTTGGATCATGCTCATGTACAGCTGCTTGGCTGTAGAGATTTGATATTGATACAGAACGTTATGCTCTGATGATGTTCCATACATCCATGTAGGCCCTTGGCTTTCTATCAGAATACCACGTCCGGAGTAGACAGTAATCTGATCCTGGGTCAGGAGGTCAAGATCATGATCAGCAGTCCAGGCCCAAATGTTCTCCATATACGCAGACGATTGGGGTGTGAGATGTAGCATCAATGATGCAGCTTGACATTTGGTATTGATCGTACCGCTGAGTTTAGGGCACTGTGTAGCTTGTAAATTGGATCCTGTGGCTCCACCAACTCGGAAGTGCGAATCTATATGCCGATTGAATGAGTAATGGATCATAAAGGATGTATCAGGATATCAGTGGGAAACGGCAAGACTCACCCCATATGGCGGCAGAACCTTGTGTAGATTGGTGCACATTCCATTCCACTAACACAGCGCCCGCCGTCGGACCGGAGACAGTAAACATGAGACTCTGCATCTCGACTATCCCCACATCACCGGGTTTACCGACCTGAACTGCGACTCGAGGTTGCAGCTCGTCCTGGAACTTCGATCCTGTGGCCATAATCTGTGACCATGTCTGGCCCATGATGCGAGATCCAACAGGGACATGCAGGGTATCTTTGATCACATAAACTCCGTATGGGATGAAGACAATAGCGGAAATGTTGGCTGCTCGATCCAAGATACTGTTCAGAATAGGCCCGTCGTCAGTAACGCCATCTCCAACAGCTCCGAATTCTTTCACATCAATAATTTGCGCTGTCCCGATATCGGTGTACGCTGGTCGACGGCGCTGGAAAAAGTTCCACTTGAAGTAACCCGGGCTAGTCAAATCGACAGGCCTGTCCATTGTTGGGATGTTCTGTCCATTGTAGAAGGTGCTGTTGGTGCTAGATGTGGCAACACTCCAAAAGCCCCATGATTCGGTGATCACTTGGGAGCCGCCAGCCAAAAGGATACGACCCTGGGAACTATCCATAACTGCGATGTCGACATTGATGAAATTTGCATTTTGAAGTAGGAAGGACGTGGAATTCTCCGAGAATAGAGACGTCATAATGCCTATTTTGGTGTTGTAGATCAGAACGTCCATTAATATCAGCGAGCCAACTGATTGACCAGTGCTTGCGGGACCACCAGCCTATTCGTCGTTAGTTGGATGGCTCGTACCCAGATGTAGTTATATATGTTTTCATACCCGCCAACAATCACAAGACCATTGATGCAGTCTTCGATTATCACATCTTGCATGGTCCACGCCCAGTCCCAGTGAACTTGCAAGGCGTTTTTGCAATTTAAGAAGGTAAGCTGGGAGGTGGTGAACTGCTGGTTACCAAAGTATGCACTAAAAGGTTCGTCAGATATGAACAGGACTTCTGATGTAGATATCATACCCAAAATTGCCACCAACAAATGTGAGATTGGTGAGAAATCCGCCACTGCCATTCTCCATGTAGATTCCCTGGAGCTCAGTTAGACAGAATGTACGTAATAGGAGTTGCTGCAATGAGCATTCCAAGGTTCTCACCTGCTGAGTAGTAACATCGTCCTGCACCATGTAAAAGACAATATTTTCGAGTGAAGTTCCTTGGGCCACCTGCCAGTGAATACCACAAACATAGGCATCTGAATTGGTGCGGGTGACATCGATTTTGAAATTTCGCACAGATCGGAGGAAGTTGTTAGTGTTCAAGTACCTTTCCAAGAATGAGGTGAAAAGGTTAGTAAGGAGAATCAGTCATATGAAATATGAAACGATATCCATGGATAAAACTTACCACTCCTCTGTGTCGCCAGTGTAGACGTCAGAGGTGATGACTCCAAGTCCAACAAAGCTAGAGGCGGCCAGTATTGTTGGATAATCAAATGGCTTTCAGAGAATTAGCACAATTTGCGTCGGCATCAGCACATTGATCACTTACATTTCCAAAGAACTCGGTATTATAGTACTGGATAATTGAAGAGCTGACGAGATACGTGCCCGAGGGAAAATAAATGAACGCCGGATGAGTGGTGCTCGAGCCGCAGTTGGCACCACACCTTCCTCCCTCGGAGATCGCAAGATTAATAGCCGCAGTGTCATCAGTTATACCATCGCCTATAACATCGTTTGTTAAAATAGGTCTGTAAATATACGAAATTTCAATATGGAACTATACCTTTTGCCCCATAATCCTTGACATTTCTCCAAATCTACACCATGTTAGCCAAAGGCCAAAGCTAATGTTAAGACATAAGGAATCCTACCTTGTATCCCGCTGGTGCATATGGACTTGATCCTCTCTGAGCCATCGTTGTGAGCCAGAAATCGGATGAACCTCGTTTCTTCAGTTCAGGCTTGTTATGGTCAACAAGCGTGGCAGGGTCGTCGTAGACATATCCATCTAGACCATTTGGCCGGCGATGTTTTTGCTGTGGCCTGTTGGTATCATTGTATGTTTTCGGTCGACGCTCGAGGACATTCGCGATGTTTATGCCGTGGTCACCTGGAAGGGGAGGTTGAGAAGCTTCTGCAACAATTCGGGCAGCTTCAGAAAGCTGAGGCGAGACTGTATATGCGAAGCTCTGCGAGTTTTTTTGTTGCACCGCGGATTCATTGGATGAAACACCCCTTGTGGCCATTTCGGCTGCAGCCAGTTTCTCGGAACCTAGCTCTGGGACAAATTGGCCCTCATTATCCGTTGAGGCAGTCTTCAGCTGATAATTGTTCCGTTGTGGGTAGGCAAGCCGACCTTTGTTCATGGCACCTAGAGCTTTATGGGCTTCTTTCACCATTTTTTGAGCTTCCCTGAGACTTAATGGGCTGGGTGACGCTCCGTAGTAGGCAACATTTGTGGAGGTCGGGATTTTTGCTCCCCCGTCTCCAACTTTACGAGGAAGGTGGTGGCCCCCATGCGCATGGTATGCACGGTGTGCATGATGCTCAGTATACCCTACTCCGAAAATGGAGGCAAGTAGAAACAATGTGAAAAGCCAGCTCAAAGGCTGCTCTCTCGACCTATGTCGAGATTGAACCATGCCGGCGACGTTCGAACTGAAATCCAGTCTTGGTGATGAGAGAGGACGCCTAATCAATTTCAGAGATCTGTAGACATATAGCAAGTAAAATAAGAAATGAATACATAAATCGGAAGAAAAGAGTTTCCGGGCCAAGAACCATCCGGTCAGCCTCCAGACCGATATAACGCAGGCTTTTCCACCATTGTCTCCGCTTCATGCCTCGAAACAGACAAATTTGCTCCATTTGTGACAAAATCTCATTTCAAATGTCTCGGATGTTGCGGCATATTTTGATCAGATAAAGGCCAACAGGTGATATTTTGGCGTCAAGAGGTGTATCCTGATGGTATTTGATTCGAAACTTTACTCCGGATTCATTCGCGAGGTTATTATGTTTTATTTTTTTCAATAGCCCAGTCTTAGTGCTGGTCGGCTATTTCTTAGCTCCATCGCCCTCGAAGTTACAATAAGGCATTCTGTGGTCCTGGCCAATAAGACGGAAAGCCAAGACTAGCAAAGCTCATAGATCGCTTGCGGGCCGTCACGGAGATGAGCGTTGCCAAGCCCTATACAGTCTGTGGCTTTACGCTAAACCCTTAGCTTGACTCTTCGAACATTTGAGGTCGTATCTTACATTTAGTCTCGTTGTTTTTTTCTCCTGTTCGCTCAATGGTATCCTAAATGTAACATCTAGCGCGGTAAAAAAAAGTATGGTAGACTAAAAAGGGAAGAGGTGCAATTTCCTTTTCAAAAAAGAAGAGATTAGTACATTTCCAGACACGATGATAATAAACGAGCTAAAGTCGGTCTTGTTCCGTTCTACCTTTCCGAGCAATCCTATTTCGGTTGTGTCGATATTCACTGGAATTGTGGTAGTATGATAGGGCAACGCCTTCTCAGAAGGCCATTGCTGCCTGTCTGTCTGCTCATAGTGCTGTTGACCTTCATCACTCAGTCTGCAGGACAAGGCTGTAGTGCTTCTAACCCATGTGCAACCGGTTGCTGCTCAATGTAAGTCCGACTGCATCTTGCTCCTTGACTGATGAAAAATATTCCCTAACTAATGCAAACAGTCATGGTTACTGCGGTACCGGTGACGACTACTGCGTGAGTGATATATTCCTTTCATCATGATTGAGCCATTTCTCAAGATTCACCCTCTGATAACTATTTTCTATAGGGAGACAAAACCTGTGTTGCGAACTGTGACTATGTCGCCTCGACGGAATGTGATGAAAACAAACCTTGTGCCTTGGGGTGCTGTTCCAAGTTCGGAGTCTGTGGCATGGGCCCTGATTGTAAGGATTTCCGTGATGTGCGATATCTACCTACCCATAACTTCCGCTTATCATTTTGCTGCATTAGACTGTGGCGAGGACAACTGTGTCTCTTCTTGTGACCAAAAGGGAGAATGCGATCCTGGTGACTGGGGGTCTGACTACGTCAATGCAACAACCTGCCCTTTGAATGTGTGTTGCAGTAAGTACGGTTTCTGTGGTACGACAGAAGAGTTCTGCGGCACCAAAACAGTGAAGAGACCCAGCTGCAATTCCAGTCGATCCCCACAACGAGTCGTGGGCTATTATGAAGGGTGGGCACCCACAAGGCCCTGCAAGGCCTTTTGGCCGGAAATGATTCCACCAAATGTGTATACTCACCTCAACTATGCCTTTGCTACAATTGACCCAGAAACCTTCGAAGTCCTATCGCCGAACTTGGATGAAGCGGACCTCATGAAGCGCTTGACTGGCCTGAAAGACAACGATAACACCCTGAAGGTCAATATCGCGATTGGTGGATGGAGCTTTAACGATCCGGGCCCGACAGCAAGCATTTTCTCCGACTTGTCTGCTTCAGATAAGAAGCAGAAGAAATTCTTCAAATCTCTCATCTCTTTCATGTCCACCTATAACTTTGATGGCGTCGACATTGATTGGGAGTATCCAGCAGCAGATGATCGCAATGGCCGCCCGGAAGACTTTCATAACTTCCCTAAGTTCATGGCAAATCTTAAAAAGGCACTACAATCAACCGGTGGTCGGGATGGATTGAGTCTCACCTTGCCAACTTCCTATTGGTATCTCCAGCACTTCGACATTAAGTCTCTTGCAAAGCATGTCGACTATTTCAACTACATGTCTTATGACTTGCATGGGGAGTGGGACAAGGGTAAGCCAATATATCTTTGCTTTTTCTTCCGCGAACGCTTGGAATATGTTAGTTGACGATCAAGTGACAGGCAACAAATGGACCGGTGCTTTCCTGGATGGCCACACGAACTTGACAGAAATACGAGATGTAATGGATCTGCTCTGGCGAAATGATATCAGCCCCGATCAAGTCGTTCTGGGACTGGCATTCTACGCACGCGGCTTCACAGTGCGGGATACCAATTGCAAGTAAGTTCCTATCTCTGCTGTCGAATTTCATTTTTACCTATTAAGAAGTTTGAGATATTAACATCACCTAATTTTAGGACACCAGGTTGCCTATTTCTATCTGGCTCAAATGAAGGCCCATGTAGTGGACAGACGGGTGTGCTTCTCAACGGAGAAATTGATGATATTCGAGCGGAGCGCGGGATCAAACCAACATTGGACAAAGAGGCCGCCGTTCAGATCCTTACATGGGATGACCAATGGGTTGCCTATGATGACGCGGAGACATTCAAGATCAAAACTGACTTTGTCAAGGAGACATGTCTAGGTGGTGTCATGGTTTGGGCTGTGAGCCATGACACTACTAATGGAACCTACACCGATATGCTTTCGGGGATGGCTCCGATCAACTACCAGCCGCATATTCTATTAGAAACCGGTGCCGTGATCACCGACAGCGGGCTCAACCTCGTTAAAAATGAGAGAAACAGGCAATGCAAATGGACGGGCTGTGGGGAGACCTGCCCAAGTTCCTACGTCATTGTCAATCGAAACGATGCCGGTGCTCGACATGGCGAGATAATGTTTGAATCTATCACTTGCCCAAAAGGGCAAGGACATACCTTGTGTTGCCCTCGGGACCATGGTGTCGTGTGTGGATGGTACGGACACAACAATGGCAAATGCGATTCGAAGTGCCTTGATGACATGTTCGAGATCGGGTCGATTAGAGAAGGTCTATGTAACACCGATGGATACCAGCCCGCTTGTTGCACCAAAGGAAAAGACGCCGTCACTCTATACAATCAGCTTGAATGGTCTACCGCCCCCGAGTGTGACGATGGAGAGTGCCCTGCTTGGAGCGGCTACGGCAAGAAAAACAAAATTCTGGGAAGTTCTTCAACTGGAAGTGGCGACGTTGTTTGCATTGCTCGCGAAGTTACGCATCTCTATGAAATGGTCTACACCCAACGCAAGCTTTGTTATGATGATAGTGTCTCTGGAAAGAAGTGGGAGAATTGTCAATGGTACAACAATCTCGGGCCGCGACCAAAAGGCTCGGACGACAGTTATTGCACCTCTACCTGCCCATCCGGTATGGTTAGAGTGGCGATGGATGGACTCAGTCATCACGATTGCAAAAACGGCGGTTGGCAATCGTTATGCTGCGACGACAATTATGTGACTCAAAAGACGTACACGAACCCCGCACCAAAGAAGTTTCAAGATGCGCTGAAGTCGTATCTCGTCGCCGGATCATGTCCGGTCGCCCCCGGAACAGGCCTCGTCGTCACGCGAGACATTCTGGGTACATATTGGGATGGCGATGGTCCGGATAGTAAGCTCGAGCAGCGTGCTAAGTCGGATAATGAGCTCGCTCTTCAGGCAAAGGCTTTCGTCCTTCCGCTCTTGGGAATGGTCCTGACTGCAAAGACGTACTCCGCAGTTCAAGAAAGTTATGTCAACTCATGGGATGACTGGGTGAAATCCAAAGGCTGGTCGGGACTTGTCATGACAACCCTGAAGCCGTATTTTCAAGGCTTGAGCGAGGTATTCGAGCTTGGCATCGATGCTGTTTCTGAAAGCATCATGTGTAGGCTTAGTGCTTGGAATGAGCTTGCACAAGGCAAACAGCTTAGCATATGCGCCGGGGATCCCTGTGATGCTGATGCCGACCCTGAGTTATGCTCTGGTGACAATGAATCTGGGGGGGTCCTCGCTCGCACGCCGCAACTTCTACAGTCTTGACTCAAACGAACAAGGCGTGCTGGACCAAAGCAATGGCAAAACATATAAAGTTTGGTCCGCTGCTGATGAAGATTGGATCTCGAATTTGAAGTACTACCCTTTCCATTATCCCGCGGCTGGAGATTGGACTGCACAAGATACACCCTATAAGAGGGCACGCAGCTATCAAAACCCTAATGATTGCGCGAATCCCCACATCTTTCCACGACTCAAACAGACCGGCGACGCCTTTGCTACGGAACACATCTTCGAACTTCAAAACATTGCCCACTTCATAGAGTATTCGACGAACGGGAAGCTGGTGTCTGGGAATACGCCAAACTTTGAGGCCATTGATGCTTCGTTCTTTCTTACTGTGGAAATGGGTGGGTTGGCAAAGGATGGATTCTGGTCGGATGGATTCTTTGTTCGCAACACAGCTTTGTTCCACCATGATCCAGGGAAAGATATTAGCTCCAGGGCAGTTGTCAGACTGATGGGAGCTCTAGGGAGCAAAACATATAAGGACAACTTTTACCTCCTTGAGGATGTGGTTAACGGCATGAAAGCTCGGGTAAGTATCCCATTCCTGCTTGTTATACATTTTGTCGAATGCTCGTTCTAACCCCCTTTTTAGATCTTTGGAAATGTTAATCTTGTCGAACCGAGAAAGTGGCAGAACTTCATGAGAGACACCACCCTGCCTGGGATACCTCTGAAATCCATCAAAGCAGCAATTGCTGTCTGGCATTATCTTACCGACCAGGAGGTCGAGAACTCATGGAAACTAATTGTTGGCAACCTGCGCGATATCTTTGAAAAGATGGATGGAGTATACAATAATGGATCGGACCTTCTTGTCCCCGCGTGGGAGGAATGGTGGTGCGACTGGGTTAACTATCAATTCGACCGCTCAGAGAAATGGATCGCCGATGGGATTGCAGGAATGAGAACGGTCTGGAACGCTGAGCCAAACACACATCCGTGGAAAACAACGGTCCTAGATGCTTTGGCAGAATTGGAAAAGAAGGCAAGCGAAATCCTGGACGAGTTTGACCCTGCTATTTTTGGAAACTGTTCCTGAGCGGAGACCTAGGCAAAGGCACAGGAGGAGTATTGTGGGATAAAGGCGAGGCTAGACAGAGAAGGGAGTGGAGAGAGTGATTGTATATACCTACATATAGTATGTAGGTAATTGTGATATCCATGGATGTTATAGATTCTGCTATACATCCATAGCTAGGTATGTACCTAATGTAATTTGGTAAGTCTACACCTGCACCTGGGCATCGACCTTGGGATGGACCTCCCATTAAAATACAATACCAATACCGTATAGTATCTGAGCTAGTAAGGGTATTGTGGAGATCGTATCTTGGCAATACTTGGCACTTTGCAAAAGTACGTGAATCTCTTCAAATGTTTTCTTCTTCAATAGTTTTCAGGACGTGATTTATTCTTAATTTTATTCCTTGACACATCCCTTCAGCTCTGCAGGCCCTAAAAAGGATGGATTATCTTCCATCAGAGCTCTTACATCAAATATGTCTCAGTGTATGTCACCTCGGGCACTCTTTTCTGGTGAGAAACTAAATCCTTTAGCTTCATGCTGATGGGTTGGATTCACGTACAACGCTCTCAGCTTTCAGTCAGCTCAATCACACGTGTTATAGAATAGCCGCCCCGCTTTTTTATCAGCACCTTTCTATCAAGTTCTGGGATGTCCAAAGTCTCCGAAAAACCGTCTCTGAGTTGACAGAGGGTGGCCAGGGGCGTCAGTTCGTGAAATACGCTAGGAAATTATCTGTTATATGTCTCAATCCAAGTTTAGGCAATACACCACAGGATCTTCTCTGGCAGTTGGAAAGCTGCAAGTTGGGAAATACTCGTGTCGGCCAAGATGATCCGGCAACGAAAGACACCTTTCTAGAGGATCATTTGACAGATCCTACTTTATCTTATGCCTCAGGAATCCTCCTCCTCAGAGGTTGGTCGAACTATCGGCAATGGGAAAGAGACTGGCAGCCACTTGCTGCCCTCGTTGCCGGCTTGTGCCATCTAGCAGAGATCGAATTTCTCGTTCGGAACGATTTTCCGATCTCTCTACAGGAAGCCATATCACAGCACCACCCGAAATGTCAGCTGAAGATTTTCTGGCCGCAGAACATGACATCCAGCGTCCCAGGTCTAAAAAAGCAAACATGCCCTCGAGTGAGGAAGATAATGAGCAATGACGACTTCGCCGGCATCGATATCAATCTTCTACGTCTCGAGGGGTTGCATACATTGTCCGTCCAGATTCCGAGCAGATCTGATAGCAAAGGCCGCTGGATAGAGATTGAGGAAATGCTGCCTTTCCTTCTTTTGGCTCCCAATTTGAAGCACCTTCTCTTACGGAAAAGTTCCACAGCCCATCGACTCCCAGTCGCTATGCTGAAGCAAGAATGGCACAACCTTGCGGTTTCCACGAAACCCGTGCCGGTATCTTCCCTGCATTCGATTTCGATCGGTGAAGCCGGGCCACCCGAAAATATCCTACTAAGGCTGGCCAGTATCGCGGGTATTTCCCAACTTCGGTCCCTTAGACTTGATGAGTTATCTGACTCATCCATGCTTGCACGGTTGGCTGGGCTTTTGCCCAACCTCGAGCGACTGTTTATCTCGACAAATGGACGCGGTTGGCGCTGTCCAGATCTCAATAGTGACGATGATATTGGAATCTCTGCAATAAGGGCGTTCAATCCCCTTGTTTATCTCCATCTTCGCGGCTTTCGCAGCACCTTCTCTCTGAACCAAATCGTACAGCGACATGGTCCTTCTCTAAAAGGTCTTATAATTGTGCCGTGCATTCGGGACAAGGGTAGGACGGAAGACGACTCCGGGTATAAATATCCAGAACTTGATGCCTTTGGCATAAGCCAGCTAGCCAAATCCTGTCCCCAGCTAGAGGAACTCCGTCTTCCAATCAAAAGATCCATGGGCAGTCAAGAAGAGTGCGAAATGTACAAGGCAGTGGGGGCCTTTTCAAACCTCCATAGTCTTGTACTGGATCTTCATTTCGATCCCAGACCGCGGCCGGTAGACCCAACGCATGAAGTTGAGGCATCCGTTCTTCAGGAGATATTTGTGAATGCGGCAATGGATGAGATACTTGCTGTTCATATTTGGCACTTGATCTCATCTAACCAAGCCTCCAGCCGCCTACGGAACCTGCGCGTCATTCCTTTTGGTCTTGAGCACCTCCCGAATGATGAGTATCGCCTCGTTGACTGGTTGGCTCGTTCGTTTTTGATCACACGCTACAACTTCCAGAACGTGGGGGTACCGGCTATTAGGGAAATCGGGAAAAGGGAAAGGGAGATACTTAGGCAGTCTCGCTACCAGGGTTCAGAAATATGCATCCCAGAGAGGCTAGCACAGGTTATTTCTGATATCTGGCCATCTGAGCGTGGTAATAGCTGGGAGTCGGGACGCAGCAGCTTCCCTTTGCAGCCAAATGATGCTTAAGCTATCTGACGGTGGCAGCTGCTAAGCAACTTAAAATGAGATTCTTTATGTACATAGTCGTATGTATCTATGGATTTAGAACAGCCCTTAAAAGCGAAAGAAGTAAGTATACATCACACGTATTACCAGTAGTCCCAGAACTCTACGACTACTCACTATGTAAAAATAACCGGGAGGACTACCTTTGAAACTTGGAGCAGGTTCTGGATGAGGAAAGTGATCTCTATTACTTGGATTCTAGGTGTTATGTCCTATTCATATAACGGACCTTAGACATATCCTGTCAGAGAAATGAAGATTGGCACAGTATTGACTCAAATGGTACATCTGTTCCAAAATGTAATTTCCCAGTCACAGGTATCCCCAAGGGTCTTTCATAGCTTATAATACCATTGACATCATTAACTAGTAGGGTTCGGACTCCGAAGCGGATATTGAATTCCTCCGGGCCCGCGTCCACGGGTGCAGTTCGGGGTTTGGGGTCAGAAATATGCGAGCACATTTAGTTCCCCATTCTTACTTACTAGTATACTATTAACAGATATCAGGTTTGTCACCCTGATTTCGGGGCCGGCTTAATTTGCAAAGTCTTCGGTGGGGACCATTTCGGGGAGCATTGCAAAGGACCCCCGAACTCACCGTTCGATAGTATAAGTAGCAGACCATTCAGCATATAGATACGATTAAATCTTCAGTCTTCTAACAAGTCTTTCGGAATAACTATTTTATCACTAGCTCACTCGTGCTATTACCTCCTAAGTGGTATTCACCTCTCGGAAATGGCAGGCAAGAAAATCATCGCTGTTATCGGAGCCACTGGCGCTCAAGGAGGTGCCGTTGTTGATGTCTTTCTCAACGACCCGATCCTGAACCAGGAGTGGACGGTTCGCGCAGTTACTCGAGATCCATCCAAAGACAAGGCAAAGAAGCTAAAGGAACTGGGCGCGGACATCGTTGCTGTAAGCATTCTTGTTGGTGGGTTTATGGACATCTCACTTACTGATCGACTGGAAAGGCCGACTTGAATGACAAGGCCTCACTTGTGAAGGCCTTCACTGGAGCTACTGCAGCATTTGGCGTCACCAACTACTGGGAGACTATGAGCATTGAAGCCGAAATCCAGCAGGGACGAAACCTTGTTGACGCTGCGAAGGTTGTTTCCTTACTCTTGCTGTCCTGTATGAATGCACTCTAATACCTCGGTAGGAATCTGCTGTCTCTCATTTCATCTGGAGCTCTCTGCTCAATGTCAAGAAGCGTAAGCATTAGCCGGTCCCCATTTTGGTTGCAAAAAGGTTGGCTAACACAAGAACCTCCAGTGACGCATGGAAAACTTGCCCACGTCTATCAATTCGACGGCAAGGCTGAGATTGAGGAATATGCTAAACAAGTCGGTATTCCGGCCACCTTCTTCCTGCCTGGGATGTATATGCAATCTCTTAGTGGGGCTTTTAGACAGAACCCACCTGAGAATGCCTGGACGTTCGCCCTACCGATGCCTGAAACCGCACCTATTCCCTTGTTCGACGTTCGCAACACCGGAATCTGGGTCAAGGCAATTGTACGAAAACGAGACCAGCTGCTGGGGAAGCGTGTACTGGGTGCTACGAAGTATACGACTCCCAAGGAAGTAGTCGACGGGTTCAAGCAGGCCTTCCCAGAGGCTGGTAAGGCAGCCGGCTTCTTCAGCCTGCCACATGAAATGTTCCTGCAGGGGGTTAAAGACTCAATGGGATTACCGGATTGGGCAGCGGAAGGTATCTTGGAGATGATGCGCCTTGTTTATGAAGACGGATACTTTGGTTCTGAACCGTTGGAAGAGAGCCTTGCGCTTCTAGAGGACAACCCGACCATGTGGGTGGATTTCTTAAAGAAGAACGAGACTTTCAAGGACCTCAAATAAAGGACATGGTGATGCATCTCGATGCAGGTACTGCTTTCGTGCAGTATAGCAGCTCTTCCATTGCTCATTGACTCCGCCCCCTTTTTGCTAGATCTTTCTAGACTTTGAGTGTTTTGTGCCTTTGCTTATTTGTGTTGAGACAGGCCGATGCCTAGTTTGTCAAGCTTGGCTTTTCCAGCTAGCTATATTAGCTAGTTTCTCTTTGCTGATAGAGAATCAATCCTTCTTCTCTCGCCCTCTCTGGTTTTGTAGCCTGATCGCTTGTCCCCATGAGGATATATAAATGGTCTTCATGGCAACAAGTAGAGATCAGCATCAGCATCCAAGATCATGGCCTTGTGTTGATCATACACCCTCTTTGTAGATCTGTAGGACTGAGTCCATCACATAGAGAATCGTGCTTTTGTATTATCAATTCAGAAGATGTTGATCCCCTGGAACCGATATGTAGGACACATGCAAGATGATCTGGCTCTGATAATATCTTGTGGAGCTGCAGCTTGTCCTTCCTAAACATGGCGTTGTTGATGATGATGAGTTTTTCCGGCGTAGCTCGCTCTAAATACGTACATATTGATATGAGGGAGTGCTGTCAGGCCGGCATCTTTAAAGCAGTTTGCCAGTCCACTGGACGACTGTACCCGCCGTATGACTATCAACAACGGTAAGGCATGCATCTGTGGGAAAATAGCTCCTGCATCTAACCTGTCTCAAATATTTCTACGCGTCCGAGTTACGATGTTTCGAATGTTGTGATCCAAACGCTGATCATCGAGACAGTCTTAGATTTCGGCCATGCTCTCTATCAGTAAGACTCACTCCTGATTCTGATCCATGTCAGGTTCAATCACGAGCCTTCAAACTCTTTGGGTGTGAATACTCAGTGCTGGTGGGGACAGAATGGATCGAGCAATACTTCCTGCACGACTGGCTCTGGTCCTCGTAATATGAACCCTAGAGGCGCAGAACGGCTTGCGAGGTCAGTCTATTTCGCGGGGAGAACAGACATTGAGTACCTCCAGCTTCAATGTCATCACCTTGATGCCGGGTTGCTGCCTGTCTGAGCTAGTACATATACATCTCTATCTTCTTTTCTTGTTTATTTCCTTCTTTAGCTTCAATAATCCTCGAGAACAACGAATCGCAAGCCACGCATCAGCATGCCTCAACTCTCACTAACGACTCTCTCCGGAGTCGACCCGACTACCGATGACGACCACCACTTCGAGACGTCTTGGATCTTACCTCCTGCCATCCTCGCCTGTCTTCGCGGTCTAATCTCACTGTACATTTTCGTCTCCATCTTCATCTTCTGGGGCTGGTATGGCACCCACGATGACCGCGCTTCGATTGGTCACTCCTTCAGCTACTTCACCTGGCTGACTTACTGGGGTATTGGCTTCTACATGCTCTTCGCCGCTATCCATACGGCCTGCTATGCACGAACGGGCCGCTCGCTTCTCCTCGACCGTTGGCCGCGAGCCTTCCGCGTACTACACAGCCTGTTGTATGTGACAGTCACGACGTACCCGTTTCTCGTTACGATTGTCTACTGGGCTCTGCTCTTCGCTCCCCCCTGGTTCGAGAAGATATTCACCGGCTGGCAAAATGTACGTATGATCTTCCTATTTCTTTCTTTTCGATATCCCGCCAAAGAAACAGGGCTCAGCCAGTACGCTCGATCCATCGACATATCACAAGCCCTCCCTTACAATTTCCCGGCAGCAATCCTCTGATCCGCAGGTGTAGAGGCAAAAGACAATTAATGAAAGCCACAGTTCAAGCTAACTCACCGGTTCACCAGATCTCCCTACACTGCCTGAACTCCGTCTATGCCCTGCTGGAAATCGTACTCCCAGCCACGGCGCCGCACCCATTTATTGCAATCCCGTTCCTAATCCTCATGCTCCTCCTTTATCTCTGCGTTGCATACATAACCCATGCAACCGAGGGCTGGTATCCGTACTCGTTCCTCGACGTCGACCATGGACAGAAGAGCATTCTTGTGATGGGATACTGTTTTGGCATCTTGGCTGCCGTTCTGGTTCTCTTCCTCGTTTCCTGGGCCCTGGTCCATCTGCGCCGCCGTCTGACACACGGTAAGATTAAGCGGGCGAGGCGGGATCCGCTACGCGCGCACGATGCTTTTGTTGGGACGTGCGGTGGTGAGCAATTGAATGAGATGAAGAGTATGCCGGTCTATGGGGAGGTGATGGGTCGGTTTACTTCTTCTGGCGGAAATTGCCTAGGCGGATAGGGATGGAATGACCCTTCATGATACCGATGATACCCTAGTAAGTAACTCCTAATCTAACAATTGCCTCTATGAGGTTTAACGATACGTTGAATTGATAAAATCAAATCAAGCAGAACAGTACATTAAGAGCGAAGAGTATTTCCAATGATATTATGTACAGAAGAGCATTATTCAAGCGAGTGCTTTTGATATATTAAATATGGAAGTGCCATGGAGATGTGTCAGAGCTTAAACTCTCTCCCAGCCGGTTTCGCTCCCGCTGCCACTCGGGGTCTCCGAGTTCATCCCATTCCCACTGCGGTACCCCATCATCAGCGCCACGAGTCCACTGGGAACCCAGGCCCCGATCAGGCTGTACGACCGGGCTCCCCGCCCACGTATAGCACAGATTTCTTGGACACTTTCCGACCGAAGATATCGCGCGAGGTGGGCTCCAAAGCATCCAAAATAGCGTAGTGGAGGTTCCGCGCCGGGGATCCGCGTACTGTGCTAGGACCAGCAGAGGCAACTGGTCGCTGTTCAACGCTCGACAGATACTGTGAGGCATAGAGGGCTCGCTGCTGGGTACTCCATGCAAGGACTTCCGTGCCTGCGATCTGGTTCTGGCCACTTCTATATGTGGGCCCCAAGTCAATGTTTCCCAGCTGCAACTCGACGACGTCAACATTGCCTTGTTCGAGAAGACGAAGCTCCTGGCGAAGCGAGGCTGCGAAGCCTGAGATTGCTCGGGCTGTGGCGACTTCGGGTCCAGCAAATGGCGCGGAAAGGGAGGATGATATGGAGGGATAGGCAAAGACAATAGTGCTATTATTGCTGCGGAGGGTCAGCAGGGGGAGGAATGCCTGCACTGTGAGGATAGGCGAGAGGAGACGGGTGTTGACCGTGTCGGCCCACGAAGATGGCGGGATGGTCGCGACGGGGCCTGAGCTATAGTTCGGGGATGGGACCACGATAAGGCCGCTCAGTTGGCAGGTATGCGGAGGCACTCCGGCGATAGGCGACTGTGGTTGAGTGATCAAGGAGCGAAGCTCTTGCAACGAAGGATGGATTTCGGACGGCGAGGAGGATGTCTGGTGCACAATGTTAGTTTGGTCCGTATAAGAGATACACGAACAGCACTTACAGTTGTAAGGTCCAACCAGAGAGCCTTGATGTCAACACGGTTCTCAGACTTGACGATATGCTCTTCATCCGCGGAAGATACAGTCACATATACAATATACCCTCGACGTTCCAAATCCATGGCAATAGCCCTTGTCATCGGCTCATGCGGCGAACCGGCAACAACTATAATCACAAAATTAGCACCCAGATCCTAGCGCAGATCGAATGCGGACATTATGACACATACCAACAATCTCTTTCCTTGCGCCGTTGCTCGCCCTTCGGGCCTTTCTCCGTTTTCCGTGTAACTTCTTGTTTCCATAGTATAAGACAACACCGGTTCCGATAAATGCGAGGATGGCTGCCGTGAATGCGCGATTCCGACCCATCCAGCTTTGAATCCGGTCTGTCAGGCCTTGAGATGGCCGGTTTCTTGGAGAAACACGGGCCGGACGAACAGTTGGTGGTAGCCAAGACTGCTGGGCCAACATATCCTTGATCGCGTGCGCGGCATGATCAACTTGTCGGTCGATCGAGTCTGCGACTTCGAGGGAATACCGCCTTACGTCATGGGGTATAGCCGCGAGCTGGGTGAGGAAGTATCAGCACCGAACGTATTTCTTTGTCTCCTTCCATAATACTCACGTAGTCAAAAAAGAACTGGTCATCGCTCGTCATCTTGTTTATTTTAAGAACAAGCTGGAAAGAAAAAGAAGAGCGAAAGTTCGATAAGATGGATGCTGATAACACTCTGGGTGTTATCGGAAAGGTCACATGAGCAGCGCTTTGTATAAAACTGTTAAGCGTGAGTATACTGGACTAATTATGTTCTTTGCGCTTTTTCTTTTGGTTTTTAGATCCCCTTCTTAATCAAAATTGGTGGAAAAGCAGCAAGATGCGGTTTTCAACAACTCAGCTGCTGTATTTTTTTTGGGATGCTGTGGATATATATCTGGGCCAAGATGATGCAACAGCATAGACAAGATTGAAGAATAATCATCGCTTTGACAGCTCCTAGTATTACCCGGGAATATTCCTGCAGAGCAGTTCTAAATTCTATTGAAATCATATCTAACCCATTGTACATGATTGGAAAAGCATCATTTCACCTCGACTATATGGAAAACACGTGATCTGAAATGTAGCCGGAAATATCAGGCGTTGAACGGGTGCCTTGCTTATCCCAGAAGGCCATCCATGGATGTCCCAAACTTGGGTTATATAAATTCTCGAATTTCCATCACTGGCCATGTTCCTTTGACTGTTCCTGGCTACCTGCACCGCCATCTGAGTAGTGCTACCATTTGGTCATGTTCTGATGTGAAATCTGCCTGCTTAGACCCTCGCCTCGGAGGAGGCCATCCCAAAGAAGGCAGTAACACTTTCATACTTGCGGCATCCTTTTTTAACGTACCATCCAAGTTTTTGATCTAAAATCACGAAAATGCGGGAGCTAGACCCTCTGATCTCGGAATACCGCCACGAAAAGAAACGCCCTCGAGAAGCAGAGGCCCTCTTGATCCTGCGCAAGGTCGCATCGTTGGTCAAACCAATCATGCGGCAGCGCGCCTGGAGAGTGGGCGCACTCTGTGAGTTCTATCCCCAGCAGCGAAATCTGCTGGGGCTGAATGTCAACTCGGGCCAAAAGATTTGTTTGAGATTACGGTATCCCTCCGATCAACGGCAATTTCTCCCCATCGAGGAGGTTGTAGATACTATGCTTCATGAGTGAGTGGTTTCATATCTCAATACCCAAAAATATGCGGAATTTCTGATGAAAAAGTCTAGACTATCCCACAACATGATTGGTCCTCACAACCAGCAGTTTCATGCTCTGTGGAATCAACTTCGTGATGAGCATGAGGAACTAGCCCGAAAAGGCTACACTGGAGAGGGATTTTTGTCTCAAGGAAAGCGCCTGGGTGGCCAAAGAATCCCGCTGGATGAAGCCCGACGTCAGGCTCGTGCAGCTGCTGAACAGCGAAGGGTTCTTGCTAAAAATTCTGGCAAAAAGCTTGGCGGCACTCGCGTGCTCCGAGGAACAGATATACGCAAGCTCCGGGCTGACGCTGCGCAGCGGCGAATCGAAGTAACTCAGGGTTGTGCATCCGGTACCGATCGAAGCACCGAGCTTGCGGAAGAAGCCTCGCATGGTTTCAGGACCCAGGCTGAGGAAGACGATGCAAACGAGCGGGCTATCATGGAGGCCTTTATAGAGCTGATACAGGAAGAAGAAAGGGAGAAATACGAGTCATCATATGTCCCGCCAAGTCAAGAGAACCCGGCGGGACCTCGAGCAAAATCATCGCCGCCACCTACTGCTTCCGACACCCCAACTGCTATCTCTGAATCTCTGCCCGTGCTTCCAAAAGAAGCCCCGTCATCGAGTCACAATGAAACAGTTAATCTTACAGCGGATAACAGCTCATACGAAACACCCTGGATATGCCCAATGTGCACGCTCGAGAACCCGTCTACCTTCCTGTGTTGTGATGTTTGTGCAGCAGAACGACCGCCTCCGACCAATACGCTATCTACATCCACCCCGACCAAAATCCTACCCAACCAGTGCGTTCGGAGTCACGAAACTCAAAGAAAAGGCCTTTATCTTTTGATCGAAAGGAAGAGAAGCAAACGAATCCCGGGAATCCATTTGTTTTCAAGAACCGAACCCGTGCACTTGATACCCTGAAATCCTTGGACCGGGGTGTAGACAAGAAGCCTCTTGGATGGGTCTGCATCTCGTGTAGTAGCTTTATGGAGACCCAGTGGTGGACTTGTTCTTGTTGTGGGACAATGAAGCCGTCCTCTTGATCATATCTCGAGATGGTTCACCACCATATGCCTATATGCCTTGAAACAGGGAATCATGACCGTTATGAAATACATACCAGTATGACAATGAATCTTGATTGAATATTAAATTTTCATACAAATTTTATACAAATCCCGAAATCGGTTACCCAGTAGAGTAGAGCCCCCCCTACAAAAGTAGCACGTGACCACCATGACTAAGAGAGCTCCACCGGGCCAAATTTTCTCACAAAACTCCCAACTGAACTCTTTCCTCTTCTCCAGTTCCAACCAACACCAAAAGTCCAGTGTGGACCGAGACCAAGAAATGAGATTGATCTTCGGTGCATGCTGGAAGAACCCACTAATAGGTATGTGGTACTAAACTCCCCTGACAGGACCAGTGAAGAAACAACAAACATCGCACCAAACAGACTCTATCATGATGAGATTCGCATTAGAACCGGAATTTTTAATAGGAAGAGCCGGAAGAGGTATGGCAGAGGCTGAAAGCCCTGTCGTCGATGCTTATAATGGTTCTCCTGAGTAGAGTCTTTGGATGCTTGTTGTTTCTTTTCTTGGTCGTGGTCTTGGAAAGGTCGACGTGTCGTTGCTTGGAATAAATCGCTAATGATTTCTCTTTTGCAATGCAGATTTCTGATTCTTTTTTGATATCGTCGACTGCTTGGATGATTGCCCGTGGGAGAATATAATAGCTAGACCAATTGAATGAAGTATACTTTGATACACTTATATTTATGAAAATTCAGTAGACATCCCAGGGAAAAGATTATATTTTACTTCGAAATTGAACTATCATACATTCCTTATATTTTCTTCAACTCCCAAGGATATAAAACTTTTATATGGAAACCAAGATAGAGAAGACCTCCAAGGTAACAAGGTCGAAAATGATCATAACGCCAATAGACATGCTTGTACACAAACCTAATCCTAGGTAAACTTAGGCAACGCTGACAAACTGGCGCTTCTTGCCCGTGCCCTTGGAGGTCTGCTGCTCCTCCCAAGTCTCCTCATCAACGTAGTCCGTGGTACTCTGCTCGCGGATCTGGTTGCCAATGAACTGCAGCGCGGAAAGGTTGAAGCCCATCTCGTCCTTCTGACGGGCAAGGACCCGACGAAGCGATGCCCGAATGCTGTCGAGCATAGGACGCATCATCTTGCTGGCAACAATCTGGCGGTGGTGCGTCTTCAGGATGAAGAATAACACGCGGCAGGTGAGGGGCACGTTCCATTCGCGATCGGCCCAGATGTTGAGGAAGGTGAAGAGAGCGGAGAGTTTGGAGAATGGCAGAACCAAGAGAGCGTCCTGGAGGGCAGCGGCGGGGATCTTCTGGACGGTGTTCAGAACGTGCTGCTCGGCAGAGACGTTGTTGAGAGCCAGGTAGACCGGGTTACGATCGGGCGGGGCAGCGTTGGGATTGACGGCTTTGACCTTGCGCCAGTCGCGGACGACTTCGAGATCCTCGAGGCCTAGTTCCAGAGCTTCCATGATCTTTTCTCCGGCCATGAGAGTGCCGGTCGTCTGTTTGCCAGCATCGACGGCCTCGGCCTTCTCGCCGTCTTCACCGTCCTCCTCCTGCTCGAGGGATGCGGTAAGTGTGCTGTCGTAAGCCTCTTCCATCTCCTTCTCACGTTCTTCCTCCAGGAACAACGGCTCGTCTGTTTGCTGCCAGATGCGAATGCTCTTGTCGTGACTGGCACTGACGATGAAATCACCAGTGTGACTCATGGCAAGTGCCCAGATCTCGCCGTGGTGACCAACAAGGCGCTGGATTTGCTCGAACTTGTCACCGTCCCAGTATTTGATGTTACGGTCCTTGCTTGCACTGAAGAAGTTGTGCCCGTTTCCATCCTTGTTGTGAGGAACGAATGCCACTGCCATAATACTGTCCTCGTGGGCCAAGAGAGCCTTGTGACAATCACCAAAGTCCAACCCCCAGAGTCGAACGGTCTTATCAGCCGAGCAAGTAACAATTAGTTTGCTGTCATAGGAAATATCCATGTTCAAAACCGGAAGCTTGTGTCCGTAAAGGTTGAGGAATAGCTTCAGCGAGTCGACGAAGAAAACCTTCACGGTGTTGTCTAAGAGAGAAACCGCCAGAAGTCGTGCATCCGGAGAGAAGCGAAGGTTGAGGATATCGTCGTTGACCTTCAGCGTTCTTGTGTGTGCCAGCTTGAGGCGGGGGGGTGGTACGTTTGGTTCCCGGGATCTCCTCCTGGACAACCTGGAAATTCCAAAACTTGGCTGTCTTGTCTGCACTTCCACTGACCATAGACTTGCCATCTGGGTGCACATGAAGTGACCACACGGGTCCGTCGTGGGCTTTGATAGTGTCGAGCAATGTTGAGGATGCGATGTCAAACACCTCGAGTTCTCCGTTCTTGTTACCAACAACCACAATCTTATCTCCCGGAAGGAATGCTGAACACAGGGAATATCCACACTCCAGTGTTCGTAGACAACTTTCGGTGCGAACGTTCCAGATCTTGAGAGTGCCATTTGAAGCAGAGGCAAGCATTCGGTCGTCGGAGCTCAATGCAATCGACCGGATATCTGTTCGGTGGCCAGGAATGTCCACTGCCAAGCTCCGAGTGTAGTCCGGATCCTCGCTGTCGGTGTTCTTCTTGTTCGCTGGCACAACATTGTAGGCCTCAAGCTGGTTGTTTGTTGTTGCGGCAAGGAGGTTCAAGCCACTTGATTTGTTGGTCATCCAGTCAAAGGAACGAACCTTTCCGCCAGTTCGCACGATAACATGTTGGACAAAGACTTCAGACACGGGAGCGGCGGAAACATCCTCAGGCTTATCGTTATCCTGTTCTGGTCCGTTCTCCTCGGTGCGAGCCTCCTTCTCCTTTCTTCTCTTCTTCTTCCGGGCCATACTCTTTTGGACCTCCGACTGAGAGCGAATGCGCCAAACCTCGACCGACTTGTCGGAACCGTGGAATCCAACGTAGTCTGCACGGGGGTGGAATCGGATGCCAATTGTGCGGTCCTTGCCATGTCGGTAGAAAGTTCCTCGTTCCGTAAGAATTCGGCGACCATCTGCGCCCACCTTCTCCCTTGAAATCTCCATCATAGCCGCTTCGTCAATCGACCAGACCCTAAGTTCACCGTCATTGCCAGCTGTGATACATCCGCCCTGGTCAGGCGAAAGACCCAAGCTCCAGCACTCGCCATTTGATTGTGCCACATGTGTTTCAATGCAGTGCTGAGAGGCGAGATCCCAGACTTTGATCAATGCATCTTTTCCGGTAGTTAATAGGAAACCTGAGTGTTCACTCAATCCGGAAGCAGTGAGCAATTCGGGGATGGGAATAGGAAATGTAGCGATGTGATCTGATCGGTGTGTCCGCGAAGTCTAAAAAGACCGGTCTCAGTGATCAAATCCCAGAGGATGATGTCGGTATCTTTCGAGCCACTAGCGAGGCGCACGCCTGCGTTGTCGAAGGCCAACTTGGTGACGGCGGATTTATGGCCGTTGAAAGAAATAATGACCGTGGCGGTGCGTGAATCCCAAAGACGAATACTTCCGTCCTCGTAGCTAAGAAGAGACATAACAGTTAGCCAAAATCACCCGACTGGGCCACATTGGAGGACACCCACCCAACTGCGAATATATCTTCATCTGTCATGCTCTGAGTGACCACAGTAACCTGCGCTCTGCAGGCAGAATCGCGCCATCTTCCAAGGAGTTCTCCCTTCTTTACATCCCAGCACAAGACTTCCTCACTTGCGCCGACAATGGCTCGTCCAGCGCCCGTCTGACGTGCAATGCCAGTCTGGTCGTCTTTGGCCCAAACCGCATTCGAAGACGCCGAAGCGACGAGCCCGAATGTATTCGAATGCTCGAATTTACTGCATAATGGTTAGCGCCCAGATCAGATAATTCCAAGCCACAAAAAATCGCACGTACAAGTATGATTTCACCATCGTTGAAGGCGGATGGGAAAATTTTTGGAATCTCCGATTGCTATCGATAGGACAAAATTAATACGGGCGGTGACAGCGACCTCTCCGGCTCCCCCCACCGCCCATGACGATCACGGGCAACCTCACAACAGCCACCCATTTGCACTGTATACCATTCATTGTCCTGCCCGTCATGCTTCTCTTAGATTATCAGAATGCTTTGATCCAGTCGCTCCTAACGGAGCGTTTTTCTGGGTATGCTTTGTTCCTCCCCCTTAGCACTGCGACCCCGCGCATTGTATACACATCACCCCGAAGCAGGCACCCGGCTAACAAGCTGAACTCAGAGCACCCCCCGCCTCCATTGACCAAGTGGTTTCCGACTTCGACGGTGTGACATTCCACCTCTCTACTCCCGAGTCTAAGACGAAGATCCTCATCTCGATCAATGTGAAGTGCTACAAGGAACTGGTTCAGTACGGGGCCCAGGAGGTGTTGGAGAGAGAATACGGTCCCTACATTGTGTCTCCGGAGCCGGGATATGATTTCTCAGTACAAGTCGATCTCGAGAACCTGCCCGCAGAGGAGGAGGCCCGGAATGACCTGATTATGAAGCTTGCCCTCCTGAAACGGAACGCAATGGCTGCTCCCTTTGAGAGAGCATTCGATGAATTCAACAAACTCGCGGAGGAGGCTTCCAGATACACTTCAGAGTCAGCACCACAGGGTATCCAGGAGGGTGGTGAAGTTATGGCGATCCACTACCGTGAGGAGGAGGCCATCTATATCAAAGCCAATTGGGACCGAGTCACAGTGATCTTCAGCACCGTGTTCCGCGAAGAGACAGACCGCATCTTTGGCAAGGTCTTCCTACAGGTTCGTACTTTGCCTCAATTGGTCTGTGGATCCATGAGGAACCCTTATTAACAGCCTATAGGAATTTGTCGACGCCCGGCGACGTGTCTTGACGCTTCAGAATGCTCCTCAAGTCCTGTTCCGTAACGACCCTCCCCTTGAGCTTGCAAATGTGCCTGGTTTGAGTGCTGCTGGAGGCGAAGTTAGCTATGTCACCTTTGGTATGAATGCAAAGTGTGCCATCAATTTCCATCTTAGTACTGACTCGGCTTTCAGTTCTGTTCCCTCGACACCTGACCCCGCAGCGTCGCTATGAAAACATTTCCCACATTCAGACCTTCCGTGATTATTTCCACTACCACATCAAAGCCTCAAAGGTACGCAGTTTTTCTCGGTCTTGTTTAGATATTTCCAAGGTTTCAAGGTATCGATGACTAACCCTTTATTACAGGCTTACATCCACACTCGAATGAGGAAGAGAACAGCGGATTTCCTTCAGGGTATGTGTCATCCAAGCAAGGAAAGTATGTTCACTGCTAACCCACAACAGTGCTCAACCGAGCTCGGCCGGAGAATGAAGAACGTGAGCGCAAGACTGCTAGTGGTCGCACGTTCCGAGTGCAGGGTTAGAGCTTTGAATTTCTTTGTTTGTACCAGCCAATTCAAGTCTACAAGTCGTCATTGTTTATACACTTTTTTTTTTGTTCCTTGCTATCTAGCAACACGCTTACTCCTAGGCAATCTTTGATTGGAAGGTGCAATTCGTCAAACTTTGCCAGTATTGTTTATGGGGTGAGTCAGTCAATGTCGAATGTCGAATTCGGAGCCAGCACTCACATACATAGGATGATGACTTGATCGCAGCCGATAGCCCGGCCCGCACTCATGCCAAAACTGCACAAAAACTGCATTTGTGTTGGACTCGGTCTGTCTAGTCAGATGTGCCCAAGTAGTGAAGGAGATATTGTTTCATGACACCTCAATTAGGTGATTTAGAGTAAGGATAAGGTTGTGTTACGTGGGTCCAATCGAACCAAGCGTAGTACCACGTGGATAAGGAGATTTACACCTGGGCACGTTCAGCTATTGCCCAAACAATAATTCAGGCTGTAGGGCATCATAAGGTACGGCGTCACGGTAGAGTGCACTACCTCGAACAGCTACCTAGTTGACCACCCGTGGACGTGTAGTTATCTTACAACATACATATGTATGTCAACGCTTGAATATGATTGGAATTGTTCTCATATTTCCAAAACTTCATAACAGACTGGTCATTAACACGCAAAACCCAACAGCAAATCTATTTTTTGGCGCATACGAAACGGAAGGATCCACGGGTATCTGTGTCCATCTAGTCCTCATCCATCGACTCCCAGCCATCACCACCACGAGGCTCCCCCTCGTCACCCTCCACCTCCTCATCGTCATCAGAATCGTCATTATCAGGATTGATACCAACAGTGCGCTCCTGAACATCACCAGCAAGGTCAGGCATGCGAGAGACAAACGCACGACGGACAGCGCCGTTAGTCGAAGCATCCCAGATCTGCACATTACCCTTGCTACCAGCAACCGCCAACCGGAAGCTGACCTCCTGGTCGGGAGCAAAGTTAGTAGAGAACACCTTGCCGACCTCGAGCTTGCGCGTGACAACCAGAGTGGGCTTGTCGTTCTCGACGCTCCACAGCTTGACGGTCTTGTCTGTTGAACCGGTCACAAGGAAGCCGGGGATGGAGCGGTTGATGTCGAAGGATGAAACGGAGGAGTCGTGTGCTTGCAAAGACCAGACGGGCTTGGACTCGGCGGGGTGGTGGGGATATTACGCATGTCGTAGCGGTAAACCATGCCGCCGTCGGTGGTCACGTAGAAGAAGTTCGGGTCGTGCGAGTCCCAGCGCACACACTCGACGTCTGCGTCGACGCCCCAGCGCGCCTGGGCGTCCGGCGCACGCATGTCTGCTGCCACTACCGTGCGGTCGTAACTGCCGCTCAGCAGGATGGTGGACTCAGTTGGGTGCCAGTCTAGTGAGCAAACCTTGTCCTTGTGGTTGGTGTAGGACTTGGCGCAGGTGGCGGTGGTCAGATCCCAGAGCTTGACGGTCTTATCGGCTGAGGCTGACGCAAGCAGGTTGCGGTGCTGACGGTTGGCGGCCAGCGCTAGGACGGCATCGATGTGGTACTCGTCGTTGGCCTTGGCCTTCTTCTTTTGCTTCTTCTTCGTCTTCTCGGCGTCCTGGCCGCCCTGTCCGAGAATGGCGTTGGGGTACATGCAGTCCACGACATCCAAATCCCAGATCTCAATATCAGGCTCCATGGTTCCGATAGCCACAAAGTTTCCTTGTGTCCGGCCTTCGGGGTTCTTGCCAACGGGGATATCGAGCCACTCTGTGCAAAGCGGGATGCCGGGCAGCATGATGTCGTGGTGCACATAGAGGTTATCGGCCTTGTCTTCGTAAACGTAGACCTCCAAGTGCGCAACTTCGTCCTCCACCTTTCCGGCCAATAAAAGGTTGTCGTGGGGCATAATCTGGAGCTCCTCGCGCTCCTCATCATCCTCGTCCTCGGGGATCACAAGGTACGGGTCTTCCTCGTTGGGCTGGTGGTAGGCCAGGGATTGGACATTGCCGAACATGGTGACCTTCTCGCCTTCCTCATCGACCTCCTCCTTGTCGTAGTTATCCATGTCGAATTCCTTCAACACATCATCATCGCTGTAAAACCGATTAGCTCGAGTTGAATTCTCGCTGCGCTAAACACTACTCACTCCTTTGAATCGGCGCCATTGGTTGCTGAGGCCTTCTCCTCAGTATCTTCCTCCATAACATCATCGCCCTCATCTCCAGAACCATCCTGGGCAGCATTCATATCGTCCTTGGCATCCTCGAGCTGCATGCGGGCAAGCTTAGATATACGGCCCATCTCGGCCTCGTCGATCTCATATTTGGTAGGGAACTGGGCAGCTACACCGCGCCTCACCCAAGTCGTAGTTGTAATCATGGAAGACATTGTGAAAGTGTTGTGACAAAACTGATCACACTCGTCCACTTTTTTTTATCGGCGATATTTTTTTTTATCGGTGTGAGGGGCTGTCCGCCCGGCAGAATCTGCCCGATCTCCTTACCGCCCGGGGGTTTTGCGGAACCGTGATGTTCTTGCTTTGCGTTGATCGTACGATTGAACCTGCAATTGTCCTTCAGGTCGTTTTTCTTTTCAACCTAGTACCACCGCAATTATGCATTCTCACCTACACACCTCTTACAATGCCAGTACGTCATGTCCACCACGCCCAGAAGATCCATCTAGCCACCACATCCCGTTTCATAAGTGCCGATACTGACTGATATGATACAGATTGCGAAGAGATCATGACTGCTCTCGACGAGTGTCACGCCAAAGGATTCCTCCACAAAGCTTTGGGCAATTGTAACGATATCAAGGTCGACGTGAACAAATGCCTATCCGCAGAGCGATACCAGCGCGCAAAGCGCAACCGAGACGAGGCGCGCAGCAACCGCCGGCGTATTGAGGAGATCCGGGCCAAAGAGCGCGAGCTTGATCAAGGGCCTGCTGTACCGGCGGCGGCGGCGAATGTTGCTGCGGCGGCTAATGCCAGTACTGCGAAGCAATAGACTACTGTGAGATGCGCATATGCCATCATGTTCGGGACTGGAGTTTGGAGTGTGCTCTTTATGGCTATTCTTTGATTTGACTCATACCTGAAAGACAGCACCGCTGCTTGGTATTAGTGGTGGCCTTCCGCATGGCCTCGAGATTGCTGTTCGACTGGGATATCTTGTGAGAATGCATGGCGACAGGCAAAATTATCTCCTCTCATTTCATCTGGGGAAGAATACTTGTACAATATCTGAACATGTAAATATATATACGATCGACTGGACTTCGCTCTGTCTTCTTTCTCATGATTTATCTGGCACCAGTGTCGGACACTTAATCTACGATGTACTGGGTACGATCTCTAGAATGATATCGGATGTACATTACTATTATGTACACCAGTTGAACTTTTAGATATAACCCATCCGATCTGAACGCCGCGCCCTAGGAGTGAAATAAGGTTGAGAATGCATGCAATGATAACCAGCATCATGAGTCGCCTATGCCGTAAAGATTCAATCAAGCGTCAACCTCCATGGCCTCATTAGGCTCGGCGGCCTCGAGATCTTCACGAGGACCACTCTTAGCATGACGACGTTTCCTCTTGGGCTTGGCCGCGGCAGCTTCACCGCCATCATGTTGCTCAGTAGCATCCGCGACCTCCTTCCGGACAGCCTTATCCTTCTTGGGTGCCGGCGCCTCAGTCTTCTTCTTAGGCTTCTTCACGCTGAGAGGATTAGGCGCTTTAACCTTAGGACCGCGCTTCTTCTTCGGTTCCGCCTCATCAGCACTCTCGCCATCAGCTTCACCATCCCTCTTGCGCTTGCCCAGCATAGGATCCACATCCAATCCAGCGCGGAACTTTCCACGCTCATGACCATCCCGCACCATCTCGGACGGCCCACTCATCGGCTCCAGGACCATCACCGAGCGCTTGACGTAGATGATAGGCACTCCGGGAATGGAGCGGGCACCAGTGCGCAATGCGTGAGAACGGCGCATAGCTTCCTCTTCTTTACGATCCTCCTCGGTTTTCCGTCTGCGGGGCTGATTCTCGCTGTTGTTCGTTTTTCTCACGATTGGATCGGCGCAAGCCAGAATGTAGTGCTCCTTATTCTTCTTTGAGTCTGGGTTGGGTGAAAGCAGCGAAAGGAGGCACTCGACTTCGTCGATGGGCGTGGAGTCCGCATTGTGCGAGCAATGGCGGAGCGGGAGTTCTGTGGGAGGGGGAAGGAAGAGAGGTCGGTATGGCTTTTCGGTTTTGGGGTTGATGGGTTGTGCGGCCATGATAGCGGCGAGCGAGCACTTTGTCAATACTGTGAGGTGGTTAGTTGGAATACGTCTTGGCGGATGGGGACCGTGAGATTCGGTGCGACTTACAAGGCTTGACCTTGCCTTGGACTGTTCGTTCAAGTGCAGGAATTAGCTCCATCTTGAAGGAGTCGGTGGCGCGAAGGAAATTTGAGTCAACTGTTCGAGCGCAAGTCAGTATGTACATCAGAACAATGCATTGAATGGAACATACCCAGGACCTGATAGGCCTCTCGGAAACCGAAAGTGAGCTCATACTGGTGCATAAGCTTGCGATACTTCTTTGAACGCTTGGCCCTCATTGTGAATGGTGTGTGTCAAGTATTTGAGGATTGAATGCAGCAAAAGCCAAGAGCTTCTGCGTCGACCGAAACTTTTTTTCATTCTGCCGGGCGGGAGCGGCGGTGGTCTGGTCCGTGCTGGGAATGAGGTACCCAGTACTTTGTCAAAGTGGGGGCATCTAGCCTTGAAATTAAGTACCTTATACTTCGCATTTACTGATGTCAACAGACTTAAAGATGAGAAACTAACACAGCATACTATATATTTGTTGACGAGATATTATTATTAGTTCTGCTTAGACCGAAAATAACTATTATATGATTGACATACAGGCCACATCGCGCCAGTAATGGAATCCCTCATAGGTGAGCCCATATGTGTAAGGAGTCTCCAATATGATAGCAAAGATGCTTGGTGTAGGCAGAAATCACCAGCTTGGCCGGTCAGCAGGAACTCACGGAGTTCCAATGTAAATTCCCCGCTGGACATAGAGTCCCTGACCTGATGGACGATACAACGGATGGGAGTATGATGATGACCAGCGAGGAAGCAATCATGCCTCGCGCTGGAGCACCCGGAGATATGTGCAAGTCATTCCCAAGGGGTTGACGGGTTGGGATTTTGACTGCAATGCATGGTTGGGACCTGATTCCACACTTGCAAGGCATCGTAGCTGCGCAATAGCGATGTAGTTGGACGAGCTTTTTGCGATAGATATGAGCATCTCACATTGATGCTAGACCGGGAATAAATGCCTGCCGAGATTCGGTTATTCGGTATCAATGAAAACTGGCGCAAGTCCGAGACACGCCGAATTCAAGATCGGTGGATATTTGTGAAAGAAAGTCTGATCGTAAAACCAGTAGCTGTCTCTCACCCATCACTTTTTTTGCAGGATGCGATCACGACGGAGATATCGTCCATTTTGCCTCCTTCAATAGCCAGACCCTCTTCCACTGCCTTCTCCATGAAGGGACTCTCTGCAAAGGGATCCTGGGCAATCGTCAGAGCAGCATTAAGCAGTTCCCGAGCGACATAGACATTGCGGTCATCAGACAGATGAGGATGCTGCGCAGCATTCTTTGTTGCCGCGCGCCCTTCCTCCCATTTATCAATACTGTCAATAACGACTTTTAGAACCTCATGTTCCCAAAGGTTATCCATAACGCCATCCGACAGCGCCAGCACGACGTCGTCTTCCTGCACCGCAATTTTGGATAAGACTGCATCTTTCCGAGGTGTGTCCATACTGTTGGTGCCAAGCTGCATGGGACAATCGAACCAATGCCACTGCTCGGCAGTGCGGAAAAGTACTTTCTTCTCGCTTGGCCGAATCACGAGGATCTTACAGTCGCCCAGGTTTGTAACGTACAGCAGTGGCTTCTGTGTCCCATCTTGTTCCTTGGTACAGTGCAGTATGGCAGTGGCCGAAGTTGTTGTGCCGAGCCACTCGGTAGGAGATGTGGTTGCCCGCAATGTCTCCTCGTATGCATACTGCAGGTATCCGACCGGGTCGAGGGTAGGCGTGTGGTGGTCGACATTCTTTTCGACCTCGAGGGCCCAGAAGTGTAATAGGAGTCTAGACCAGAGTCTGTATCGGGGAAATGAAAAGGTCAGCGATCGTGACAATTGGTACCAATTGAGATTGAGACCACTCACGCAGCATGACCACGAGGTTTCGTAGCCCAGGCGCCTACGCCATCGTCGACGCCTATGAAGTTCTCCGCGACAATGATGGCATCATCTCCGTTGTTCAGGCCGCGGACTAGCTCGCCCTTGACGGATAATCTCTTATCCTGGCTTAGCCCGTGAGTGGTTAAAGGATCGGAGAATGATGACGAGGGTGGGGAAAGGAAAGGCGGAGGAAAAGGTCGTGAGGGTCGTTTGGCACACAGAGCGTAGCCAGTCTCGAATCGAAAGGGCGACTTGGGGGGGAACGAAGGGCTGGTCGGGGACGGGAGTGGTGATGCCGTAGGAGGGCCACACTGCCGCGTGGTATGGCCGTGCTGTGCTCGGTTGTCGGAGGCGGGCACTCTGGACCGGGGCTTGATTTATGCTTATGTTCGCGATCCACTTGCTAATGGACGTCCATGATGATGATAATGAATGTGACACAGCCGCTGCCTTGGTCACCATCCCTAACTTGGCTCTCTGTGCACCAAGATGGGCTCGGTGAAGGGGTTCTGGGGCATTAAGGCATGAAAAGGTAGAAAGATGAAGAGACAGAATATAAGACAGAAAATAAGGGTTGACTCAGACCTGGCTTTACCTAGGTACCTAGGTAAGGCAAAGAAAAGAAAAAAAATGCGACTCACCGGGCGAGGGCCGAGAGAATCGAAGATATCACTGGTCTGCGCCGCCGACTGTTACCTTCTGTACCTTACACTACGGAGTATCTCTGAGAATATGAAAATCGTCAAAATCTCCAGATGTCGGCATTTCTGGTATTTTGATATTTTGATATTTTGGTATTTATTGTTCTTTCAAATGTTTCCTTATTTTTGCTTCTGTTGGATTTGTCCAAAATCTATTTTTTCTAGAGCAGTAATACAAAAACCCGGGAATCTTAGGGCTACATTTACTTACATTTACTTAACTATATGCCGGTTCACTAATCCTCCCAGGACTTCCAGGACTTGTCTATATGTTGTAGGTACATGTATATCCCCAAAGATGACATTATCTAAGTTACAGTTGATTTCGCTCTGTTCACACATATGTTCCAGTAAAGGCTATATCAGCCGAGTCAGCAAGAGATGCAAAATGATTCAAACTGAACTACAGGACAAGTTAGCGAGTCCAAAAAGAAGGATCTGAATATGTCCACCGGTTGAAGATTAGCGTTGAAGACCATAGCCAGTCTCGCACCAATCGCTGAACTAACTGGAGCTGGGGAATACTTCAAAATGCCCCAAGACATCGGTGGAGATGATTTCCATGTCAATGCTGTGGAGGTTAGATACGAGGCAGAGGTAGTATTACCAAGGTAGGGTGTCTCGCGAAGCCGGGTGGTCCAAAGTGTATCACTTATGATGGGCTCCTGAAGGTGTAGCCGCGTGCTCTGCTGTTGATGAGGTCGCCTCGTCGTATATGGGATGGGTCTGTACGGAACATTAGGTAGCAGCTTGGGCTGAATTAATTCATTTCAAGACAGGATATGTAGACCTCTCGTCGTGGCTTCATCAAATAAATGACATGGCTCATGATCAGTTTCCGATATCTGTCAAATGATGTTGATTGCCCTTTTGCTTCCTCTCATTACTTCCTTTCGATGGTTTCTCCTCATCGAACACATTCCTGGTGGGATCCATTACCTTTTCCTCCTTTTGTTGTCACCTTTGTTGTCATTTTTGAGGGTGTTCTTTTTCACTCTTTTTTTTTTTCGTTTTCGTTTTTGTTTTGCACATTGGTTTCGGTTGGGTGCTTCTCGTGAAACTTGGATTGGCATTGGAAACTGCGAATCGTGAATCGTAGTCGTGATCGTGATCGTAAGTCGTGGTTGGAGTGACGGGACTGCGAATCGGGAATCGTGAATCGTGAATCGTAGGTGTAGTCGTGATCGTGATCGTAAATCGTGAAATGAGAGACGGCTCTTAGGAGCTCTTCCCGGAGCGTTCACTGGGTGTCATAGCGCGTTCGTTGGAGATTAACAGAGCGAAGAATTCGAAAGCATTCTCCAATTCAATGGCGATAACGTTGTCCTTGACGTCACGCTTGAGCTCAGCTAAGCCATCGAAGAACTTGCGAGCAATTGTGGAAGCAGTAGCGGCGAAAGTAGGTCCGCTATTCCGTCTGTGTGCAAGTCCACGCTTGGCCGCCATGATGCGTACATGTCGTTCCGAACAACGGCAGTAGCGCTCCACATCGTAGATGCAGTGCAAGGAACATTGGCAGATAGAGTCGCAAATGCACTTTCCTTGTCTGACATGGTAGTAAAGATCAGGGATGGGCTCTTTCTTGCGCTCGTCTCCCATGCCTGTACCGTTAATTTGGGCCCTTTGTGACAAGTGTCTCTCGTTCACAACATCCGTGTCCCAGACCTCCATTCCCACAGCGTCTTGGCTGAGCCATGGAAGGTGGTCGAATGGGATGTCGTCAGGCGGAATACGCCATGGAGTCAGGAACAGATACTTCTCTGACAGTGCTGTCATGGTTTCCGCTGAGATGGAGTTGAAGAAGGGAATCAGTTGTCGCCATTTCTCACAGTAGGATCCGCGTCGGTAAGAGACGGTTCGCATCGCAAACTCACGATACCCCAGGTAATCAATGGTCCACTGGCGGCGTTCCTCTTCTCTGGGCTGGTCGATATATGCTTGCTGGAAGTAGGCGAGGACGTCTTTCCGAAGGATTGCACAGATTTGGGGAGAGTCCAGCACTTCCTTGAACGCTAGTGCGATGCGATAGAGATGATCAGCCTCTGGCATAAGGTGCGGAATCTCCATTCGTACTGCACGAGCGTCGATTGGGAAGGAACCGCAGAGCTCAATGCTGGCCAGCTCAATGGTAAGGCGGGAATAGAGGGCGTAATACAGGTTTTCGACAATGTCAATGAGCACAGCTATCTTTGGAGTGCGCACGTTTTGCTCGCTGCGTGTGATCCAGTATGTCAGGCCAGTCTTGGAATCGTCGGGCTAAGAGTAGAAAGTCGGCGTTAGCAGTTACATTTCCAAGCAATAGGTAGAAGGATTGGGGCAAGGCCTACGTCAGCGCCGTAATACATGGTGATTGTCTCCATCATCTTCGCCATTGTGTACACCTTGCCGAAGATGCGCACGATGACACCGAGATGAATCGATTCCTCAACAGGATCCATGTGGTTGGGGGCCACAATTTTGGTTGGAGATGTGGGAGATGGGATCGATGGGACCATGACCCAGTCGTCACTGCTCACAGTGTAGAGACGAAGGCGGTCCTGGCCACTAGACGCGAGCTATCAGAGGTCAGGGTCAATGCCAACTCTCTCAAAAGTGAGATCAATGCGTGGAGACAAATCACTCACCAATGCGCCAGAGAATCCTGTTCTGTCATCAGGTCGGTCAAGGTCCCAGGGCACGTCTGGCTCATACCAAGCCGGGGTTGAAGTTGAAGTTGAAGTTGAGGAGACCAGCGAAGGCACGGTCGAGCTGGTGGAAACTTCGGTGTGCTGGGGGTGTCTGGCAGCTCGAGCTCGTGCGACCAGGGTCAATGCTTCCTCCACGATTGACTGGCAGTATTTGAAGAAGCGCTCCTTCATCTGTTCGATCTCTTCAAATGGAGGATCCTCTCCAGCCTTGACGCGGACAGAGGCATCTTCCATCATGGCCTTGATGGCCTGGGCGTAAGCATCAATACAGTCCTTACCCTTTTGGAAAAACAAATCCAGGTCGTCTCCTGATTGCAGAGCATTCAGGCGGGCCTGGGAAATGGTAGAAGCCATGACTAGAGGATCAAGGTTGGAATCGGACGCCATGGGGACAGTTGGGAGAGGAGTAGGAGGGAACATCAATTCAGAATAAATGGGGGAATCCTTTGAGACAGGACGCTTGAAATGAGGATAGATAATTTCTTGAGGATGGACAATCTCTGGCTCACGTGTAGGTTGGGCAGGCGACTTGCGTAGTTTGGAGAGAGCTCCCCGTAGACCTATTTTGTTAACCATGATTGCATTTGATACAGAGAAGAAAGAAAAGATGAAATAGTCCAGGGCTTGGCTTTTATATTTCTAACATGGATATACCGAAATATTCTTTAAAAAATCAAAATAATAAAATATAAATACGATTGTCAGAACAATGAATTCACAGCCTGTCAAGTAGCGAACGGTCTGGGTAGGTGCGACTCACACCAGGGACTAGACTAATCTTGGAAACAGCGAACGAACGGAGAACGAACGGACCGGCGAATAGAAGTTCAATTTGAAGTTCAACTTCTTTGTTTACATGTAGAATGACATACGGATTTAAATACTGCGGCTGGGATCGCGGGATCGTAGCGTGGGGACTGATTCCGGAACCTGCACTTAGGGCTATACTCATACTCATTCCACGGGATTTGGGTCGAGCATTGGACTGAGCAGGTTTGGCCATACATACAACATTGAACAAATGTCAGTAGAAAATTGAGAGGTAACGGAGAACCTACTTATGAATAAATAGATGATACTGGAAAAAAATAAATAAAGGGAAACTACCTACTACAAGTGTGTAGGAGCAAACTATGTCACGTGATCTCTCAAACCTTCCAACCTTCCAAAGTGGGTGACTGCATAATACCGACAACGCGGAGAGTCGAACGGCGATGGCAACATCTGGACACGTGAAGTACAATACTATCACAAAAAGCCCCATACTCTAACACCTCAATTGAGCTTGCGTGACAGAAAAAAAAATAGGTAGCTTCTCTTTGATTATGCGTGTCATCCTTAGTGCAGGGGCCATGCTAATCTTCTCTGTATATTTTCAGTTGACCATATGCCCCGAAGGGCGAAATGTATGGCCTTGAAGTTGAATTTAACCTCACTCGGTGGCAGAATCACACCGCCTTGAATTATGCATGGTGATTGGCCAGTCCTGGACCCGCCCGGGAACCGCCCGGGAACCAACCTGGGCAGGTGGGGTTGGCGGAGCCCTAAGGCAACCACTGTACTTGGCCAAAAAGAGACCCCAGACTGATCCTCTCGACGTATTGTACATAGCTGATTATTATTTAAACCCCCCAGCTACCCCTTATATGTAGACCCTCTGTCTTAGTATCATTCTCTCATTCTCTCCAAAAAGAAAACATGGACGCTAGTTTCCAAGCCGCTATCGACACCGGCAAGATCAACGGCGCTGTAGTCTGTGCCACTGATGCCGAAGGCCACTTCGTCTACAACAAGGCAATCGGAGAGCGCACTCTACTCTCAGGCGAGAAGCAACCACAGCAGCTCGATGATGTGCTGTACCTAGCCTCAGCCACAAAATTGATCACAACCATCGCCGCCCTCCAGTGCGTCGAAGACGGCCTACTAAGTCTAGATGGCGATCTGTCGTCCATCGCCCCAGAGCTCGCAGCAAAGTATGTTCTCACTGGCTTTGCCGACGATGAAAGCCCTCGGCTCGATCCACCAGCCCGCCCCATCACCCTCAAGATGCTGCTTACACACAGCTCTGGCACCTCCTACCACTTCCTGAACCCGCCCATCGCCAAGTGGCGTGCGCAGTATGCCAACCCTGAGAATGAAGAACCTCGTCTCGTTGAGGAGATGTTCTCCTACCCGCTCAGCTTCCAGCCCGGTGCCGGCTGGATGTACGGGCCCGGTCTTGACTGGGCTGGCCGTGTGGTGGAGCGCGTCACTGGTGGCACTTTGATAGAGTTCATGCAAAAGCGCATCTTTGATCCGCTCGGTATTGCAGATGCTCAGTTCTACCCTGTTACCCGTGAGGATCTGCGAGCCCGTCTCGTCGACCTTAACCCCAGTGACCCCGGTGCTCTTGGTAATGCCGTGCTCGGCGGTGGCGGCGAGATGAACTTGCGAGGCCGTGGTGCCTTTGGTGGTCATGGGTTGTTCTTAACTGGCTTGGATTTTGTTAAGATTCTTCGCTCGCTGCTGGCTAATGATGGCGTGTTGCTTAAGCCCGCTGCCGTCGACAATATGTTCCAGCAACACCTTGGCCCCGAAGCGGCGGCAAGCCACCGAGCTGCGCTTGCTAGTCCTCTAGGGCCCTTCTTCCGCGTTGGAACGGATCTGGAAACGAAAGTTGGCTATGGGTTGGGCGGTTTGCTGACGCTTGAGGATGTTGATGGCTGGTATGGCGAGCGGACGTTGACTTGGGGTGGTGGCTTGACGCTCACTTGGTTCATTGATCGAAAGAACAACCTCTGTGGCGTTGGTGCTATCCAAGCTGCGCTGCCGGTCGATGGAGACTTGATGGCCGATCTGAAGCAAACCTTCCGCCATGATATTTACCGCAAATATAGCGCGTGGAAGGGTCAGCAGTAGGCATAATTGACGAGGGTAGCGAAGGGGGTCTCTTTTCTGGTAAATGGTTTATTGGAATACGGAATATGTAGATATCACTCCTTTTCTTCGTGAAGATAGGATCTACAGATCTACAATATAGCCCGGACGCTCGATGGACTTTATATGAACAAGACTTAGAACAACTAGTGACTGTTCTCGGCATCTAAAAGGACTAGTTGAGCACACCGCTATGGCCGCATGAGCGGCCGACTATTCCTGTTTACTTATCCTTCTAGACCATATAAATTACGATCATTTCTATACGCAGGCGCTACAGAAAAAGATCATTGAATGAGTAGTCAAGCAAGTTTACATTTTCTATTGTACAAATGACCAAACCAAGGTAGGCCAAAAGGGAGTATTAAAGAGTAAAAGAGCAGAAAGATCACCACATGAAGCGCTGAGTCTTGCCAGGCTCCTGCGGCCACTCAAAGCCCTTGTACAGGAAGACATACCCAGTGATCAGATTAATGACCAAGAACCAGACCGTCTCCACAAACTTTGGCGAGTTGACAATGAGGTCCGAGCGACGCTTAGCTTCCTCTGTGCGGGGGCGAGTTTCTCGGTCCCTGAACAGACATGGCAGAGGAGGAAGATGCACACGCCACATAACCCAAGGGATGATGAGGTAGCGGGGTTCGACAAGGGGTGCTGTGATGAGAGACAGGGAAGTAGCGGCCAGCCAAACAAGGACGAAGCTAACGCGCGGTGCCTCAAGCAATTCTCTCTGCCGCGTGAATATGTGTTGCTGGACCCTAGCCAGGACCGCGGGATCTTTTGGATCCGTAATCTCTGCTGGTAGCTCGCTTGTGTCAGTGTTCTTGGTCTCTGTTGGTGGATCGGCCTTCTTGGACTTCTTGTTACTGGGCCGGTTGGGCTTCTTCGTCCCCTTTGGTGGCTGTTGGTGCGCTTGTAAAGGCTTGCGCACAGAAGACGAAGTGGATTTGGGCTCTTGAGCTACTGGAGCCGGAGCCGGAGCCGGAGCTGGAGCTTGAGGCGCAGTTGGAGCAGATTGCTGAACTCGCAGGGCTTTGGGCGGACGTTGAATGGTGGTAAATCCGAAGGCGGAGATCACGACCCATCCGCAGAGGAAATAGACTGGCACTGCAGCATACTTGACTGCTGGGTGAAGCAGAAGAATGCGGAACACGTAGAACACATAGTGTCGGTTATCAGCAAGGGTGAAGGGGTGCACAATGGTGTTGAAGTGGACCACGGCAAGCATAAGCGGGATCACAATCAGGGCTGCTTTGAGTTTGGGATATTTCATCTGTTTCGGCGGGAAGCCGAGGTTCAAATATTTAGGGAGTGGCTTAAGGGCGAGAATGTTGATCAAGGGAAGGATGAAGAGAGGCCATGAGAAGAAGGTGAAATACGGCCAGATGTAGAGCATCTGAGCCAGATGGATACCCGCGGTATGGAACTCCTTGTGACCTATTGAATAGCAGGGGTTAGTCAAAATCGTATTTAATGTAAATAAACAAGCCACCCGTACCTAGGACGACTCCATTGTTCCAAAGCACAAACGCACCAAAGGCCGCAAGGACGATGATGTGGGGAATGAGAGAAACAAGGAGAGGGAAAGGCTGCTTCAGGCCGACAGTTGCAAGTGAGATGGCGGTCTTCAGGTAATCTATATACTAGGTTAGAATGGTCCCCGGCTTGCTTTATATTGTATGTTCAACAGATCAATTTACCTTCCAAGGAAGCCTCCGAAACGAGAGGATCATACACTTCATTCTGCAGGCCTTGCTTCACAATAGTAGACACTTTGGATGACATGCAGGGCGTGGCAGACTTTCGAATCTTGCGGACCACCTGAAGTCCACCTAAGAAAACCGAGACCCAGAAGATATTGGTCTGTCGAAAGACCAGTGCAGCCAGCGCGAAGGCCAAGAATCCCAATGTCTCCAGAATGCCATTGCTAGGCCCTTGTTTTTTGTCTTTTCCGGAGCCACCTTGCTGGTGTCTCTCTGTGTCTCTCTTCAGGTCCCAATTGTACGCCTCCACAACAACCAGCAAAGCAAGAACATCTGTGTAGTACAGACCAGAGAAGAAGAACAGCGGGGGAAACAAGCAGATGTTCAGCACTGTATGAGACACGTTCGCTCCCAGCGGTCGAGTATTTGTCGTCCTCTGTAGGGTATCAAGCAACTTTTGCAGTCTCCAGGGAAAAACAACAGTTGTCGCACCAACGTTCGTCATGCGCAGGACATCCGGAGTAAGCTTTGTCGGGGACCCGCGTAGCAGCAACACAATAGCGAAGATGATGTATGAGCACAGATATAGACCCGGTGGTGTTGTGAGCTTCGGATCCCATTGTGTCCACTTATGCGACCAGTATGCTTGTGCTTGCGGGACATGGAAGACTTCGTCAAGGTAGGGCTCTGGGACAACCTTGTTGACGAGACTCACCCAGAGAGGAACCAAGACCAAGCAAAACGGAACCAACCATCGAGCACTCCGGCTGAGATCTGATTCTGGAGGATTGGCCATGCTGCGCAAATAATCGTTCGCAGCAAGCAGATACAGTTGCCAAGTGATCTTCAATCCATCGGCCACCGGGTCCCAGTCATCGGCTGCGGAGCACGACCGATGCAAACGTTTCAAACGTTTCGACCGTTTCGAGGTCGCCATCTCGACGCGACATGAAAGAAGACGTTCAATAATAGTCAATTGATCATTTCAAGAGCAAATACGCGGTTAACAAATAAGAAGAAAAGACAGGAAAAGAAAGGAAGGCAAAGCAAACGGTCCAGGTCCAGGCCGCGATCAAGACGACCTATATCATCCTCAGAAAAACGATGAGATCGCGACTCTCGTGATTAATTGAAATCGCTTCCGCCTTCCTATTCACACCCTCAATGGCTTTCCCTCTTCCTCGGGGCGTTACGGCGTCAGAGATCGCCTTCCTGGCGGAGATGGAAACAGTGACAATTGTGCCTCGCCAGCGTCTAGAAGGCCTCGAACTACTAGGAGTGAATGCGCCTCCGAACTGCTTCATCTGAACTTCCCAGAGCTAACTATTCCCAGGGACCCATTGAACCTCTTGTTCCGCCCCGACGTGCTTCCCTCCCCCTCTGGCTCGCGCTCCTCCTTAAACGCCAACGCCGCGCAAACATCATCCCACCAACATGGTTACACCCAGAGCCGTTAGCTCTCATCCTCGAAGTCGAGTCCCAGCACCAAGATTACAAAAACGCTTTCTCCCCACCTCCTCCCCTGCCCGGTCAACCTAGCATTTTGGACCGCGATGCCCTGCCGTCTGCTCGGCCACAGTATACACCAGATGGGAATCGGTATTATGCCGCGCCGCCTTTCCTACATCAGAACACAGCCCAGACCGTAATCTCTTCTCGAGATCCCCCTTCCCTGCCGTTTCACTGGGTTGAGGTTGGGAATCTGCTGCTTGACGCCGCGAGTGATGATCTCGTGGACCCGGATCAGATACGGAGGCTGCTGAAGGACCTGCGTGAGGTGCGCATGGCCAAAATGAGGTCTGGCGTTGATGTGCTGGATGCTGCGGCGACCGGTGGTGGTGGTGTTGCTTTGACGGGTGTCGGTTCTATGGAGCTGGGAGAGGAGCGAGGGTTTATTACTGGCGTGGTGGATGGTCTTCGGTATGTTTGACATCTTTCTCGGGCACTTCCGTATCCGAGTATATGGGAGACTTTCGTTGCTAACTGGCTTATAGGAGAATTGGGTCCTCCAAGGAACAGGCCCGGCGCGAGCAGATGGCCGAGCAGAGAGCAAACGGTGGCTACGATGGCACTCAGGACGATGACGAAGAAGAAGATTACATGGAGTTCTAAGCATTTAAGACGTTTCTTTTCCTGTTTTGGGGGTATCTTTCATTCGGAGTTATTCGGTGCATATGTGACGCAGACCAATGCCCAAAACGACTTTCATGTATATAATCCAATAACCCTCCGCAATCCAATGACCAACGGTTATAATCGAAACTGTTCCAATTTAACTAACACCATACAGCATGCGAGCGCTTTAATACAAACGAAGAGGAATGATGTCGAAACAAAACCCAAAGAGCGGAGAGGGTATATCGGCCTCCGGGAAACACTGTGCCGGGTTTGGCCAGACTTATCAACGTCAAAAGCAGTGTACAGAGTCACAATGTTGACATGCGAGCGTAGAAATTCTCATATCATTGGGCATCGCCCTGGTTCTTTTGCATCATCTTCCTCCGCGCCGCTAAAATCATATCATCTCGACGCTTCTGAAGTATCCGCTGGCGCTCTTCCTTGTTCTGAGACCAGGTGGACTTGGAAGGTACCTCGGATCGTGACTCTGCGGGAGGGCTCTCAGCCTTTGCGCTCAGATTATACCGAGATATCAAGTCCTGTGCGTCCGCTTTGGGCGCGGATGCGGCCGTAGCGGTCTGGGTCGGCGGAATGTTGGTTGGGGGGATTGCGACCTGAGGTTGGAACGAAAGAGGAGGCTAAGAGAATAGATCAGTCAATGTTCTATTTAGATTTGAAGTTGATATTCGCAGCCCGCAACCAAGTCAAGTTGTCACGAATAAAAAATAAGGCGGGGAAATGTGATCCCAGCGCAGAACGTACCGTTTCCAAACCCCGTCCAGTCAGAATCCTCTCTGTTGTTGCGGCGACACTGCCCCCATTACGCTGCAGATCCCACATTATACCTCGAGTGCTTAGTTGAGGGAACATCTGCGCGATCTGTTCCACCTGCGCCGGATCGACAACATTGCCACGCCCCCGACCTCGGCTTCCTCCCGCGGCGCTTTCATCGCGATTAAAGAACCACCGGATAACAAAGTATGATACAACCGCTAAGGTCAGAAGTGAGGGTATGTTCAGCGAAGGTTCCTCGTCTGACATCTTGTGTTGGCGGAGCGCAAGTAGAGGCAGGTGTTCAGGGTCCCCGGTGTCGGTGTCTGGCGGTAACGGTTCTGAGAAAGGCAAGACGTCGAGTTGAATATGATTTAATATAAGTGATGCCCAGGTGAGGTACTTTAGGTATTGGCGCAATGGGGGTAATTTCAATGAAATCGCAATGCGCGTTGGAAGGTGGCACGGATCAGGTCGAGGGTTGGGCACGTGCCGGGTACCGGAGTTTCCAAGTTTGGAAGTTTGTCTTGAGCGACAACTTATATTGTGCACTGAGATTGTACACTTGTATAGTGTATACCCATGAAGAAAATTGAAATAGTCTTTACCATGCATAATTCATAAAATAGAGATCCATTCCCATCCAAAAGCAACCAAACACCAAAGGCCAGACATAATAATCTCACACTCCACCGGACCAACACACCACGAAAGAAACTATAGACAACCAAGCTCATGTGCATGCTTATTTCAAATCCGCTGGAGTCAACGCCTGAACAATACTGGTACCCTCGCTGAACCGCGTGCGGAAAATGCGGTTGGCGTTTTGGAACATGCCATCCTTCAACGAGACGACGATGAACTGAGATCCCTTGAAACGGGTCTTGATCAGTCGACCAATGTTTTGCGTGTGTGACAGATCGAGCGCGGCGTCGACCTCGTCCAGAATGTACATTGGAGCGGGCTTGAATTGCAAGAGCGCCATGATCAATGAGAGAGCAATGAGCGAACGTTGGCCACCGCTCAGTTCTGTCAAACTCTGCTTCCAGACCTTGCCCAGGGACACCTTCACCTCGAGACCATCCGTGATATCTTTGCCCTCGGGAGGGTCGAGCTTGGCAAAACTTCCCGGTAGGAGCTCGTTGAAGATCTGTCCGAAGTCGCCATTCACCTTGACCCACGTCTTATGGAGAGCTTCCTTTTTGTATTCGTTCAGGTTCATGATGGTCTCCTCGATCTTTCGCTTGTCACGAATGACGGTCTTCATCATGTTCTTAAGAGCAGCCTCCTTCTTCTCGACGCTGTCAATCATGTTCATGACCTTCGGGTTGATTTTCTTTTTCATGCCTTGGGATCGCTCAGTCAAGTTGCGTAGGGTAGACTTGCACTCGGCAATGTTCTGGTTCTGGAAATCGTAGGGAGTGTTGGCGCGTCCGAAGTTTTCTTTCTCATCTGCAATCCACTCATGTTCTTGTTCCATGTGAGCCACAGCCTGACTAGCAGTGTACTGGTCCTTTTGGAGCTTTTCGAGCTGATGGCCAAGCTTCTGCGCCTCTAGTGCATCCTCGGTGATCTGAGAGGATTTGCTCTTCATAGCTTCTTCTAATTCTCGCAACTCCTCGTCAAAGCCGGTCAACTTGGCCCGCTCGTCATCGAGCTGAGCCTGTGCGATGTCATGGGCATCCTAGAATTGTCAGTGATATTTCAGTAGTGTTGCAAGGGCATCACAAACCTTCAGCCGCGCTTGCTCCCGTTTTTGTGATTCAATCTCTTGTACTTGGGCGCTAAGGGTATTGTCTGACTCGATCAATTGCTCCTCAGCCGCGGACAAGTCGCTTCCAACTTGTTCAGAGTCTAGTCTGGAAGTCTGCAATTCCTTCTGCAGCTCTTTGACCGAGCTAGAATTTTTGGCGTAGCTCTTCTTGAGTTTATCGAGCGTTGTCTGCAGTTCCTCCAACTTGCTATCCTTGTTGTCGCTGAATTCACTCATGTCTTTCTCAATTCGCTTGATGTCCTTGGATGCTTCGGCCTGGCGAGATTTTGCGTCGGCGATGTCATTCTTGAGTTGTTCGATGTTTGATCTCATCTCCTCAACAGCTTGGATGATCTAACTGGGGTTAACAGCAAATTGGGGGAACAGATTAGGAGAACATACCGAAGACGAAGAGTTGCTGTTAATTTGCTCCTCGGTAAGTTTAATCTCGTGGTTCTTCAGATCCAGATTTTGTTTGATGGAGCGAACGGAATCGAGCTTCTTCTTTTCCCTCTTCATGTGATCCTCCAAAGTCGCGAGCTGTCGTTCTTTGCTCCGCAGCTCCTTGGTGATATCGTTGAGCTTTTGCAAGGTAACAAGAACACCGCTGGAGTTGGGGGGAGCTTCCACCGGAAAGTGTTCCGGACGGATCATACACATCTCCCTCCAGCGTGACACTCTTCATCCGAACTGACGGATTAAATGTTACCTTCTTGGCTGTGTCGGCATCATCGCAGATAAGGGTGTTGCCGAATACATAGTTCATCGCCGCTAGAACTTCCTCGTCGTATCCAACCAAGGATAGAGCGAGGTCGACCTTGCCAGGGGCAAGGTTCTGTGCAGCTCCGATCTTTTCCGCAGAGGCCTTAAAGGCGGAAATCTTATTAAGGGGAATGATAGTCACTCGCTTGCGCAGCTTGCCTTTCTGAAGCAGCTGGGTGCCGGTCTCTGCGCTGTCCACGACCACATTGTAAAGACGACCACCGGCGCAGATCTCCAGAGCAGTTGCAGCTGGAACCTGGTCCTTGTTGAGGGTGAAAAGTTGAGCAACCAAACCCTTGACCTTGGACCGGTCAAAATTGGGATAAGGGTCTGCGTAATTGAAATCGATGTTCGCTGCCTGGCGCTTGAGCCCATCAGCCCGCTGGCGGAGGTCGCGAATATCGCGTTGAAGCTCGGTCTGCTCCTGATATATCTGCTCCTCCTTCCCAGGCTCGAACCCAAGCCGGGTCAGCTCGGACTCCAACTTGTTGGCTTGAGACTTCAATCCTTCGAGGTCACGCAGAAGCCCCAAGTTTTGCTCCTTTGCCTTCTTTGCGCGAGGCTCCTCTTCTTTGATGCGCTTTTCAAGATGGTTGATTTTGAGCTTTCCTTGCTCTTGTTCTGTGGCGGCATTGCTTGCACGGTTCCGGGCATCTTGCAATTGACCTTGGTAACCACTCTCCTGGCCCTCCTTCGAGGCGACACCAGTCTGCAATGTCTGGAGCAGTTCCTCCTTTTGCTCCACTTCCACATTTTGTGCGTCCAACTCGGCCTTGGCGGTATCGTACTGGGCCTGTAGCTTCTCATAGATCTTGCGCTTCTCCTTCAAGATTTTCTCAAGATCAGTGACCGTATTTTGAATGGTCCGTCGTTTCTCTTTCTCTTCGTCTATGCTTGCATTCTTCAGATCAAAAACTGTAGTCAGTCGGACCAACTCGTGCGAGTAGTTCTTGACCTCATCTTCAAGCCCCTGGAATTTGCCGCCTTTTCGGAGTTCCTTGTCGCGAGCTGCGCGCACCCGTTTCACGTCCTCCTCTAAATGGGCAATCTCACTTTTGAGTTTGTGCGCGTTATCTTCGAGTGCCTGCGCTTTGTTACGTTTGTTTTCGCACTCTTCGCCTGCAACTCTCAGCCGCTCGCCGCCACGAACATAGTCATGGGCTACAACAAGTCGAGTCAAGCGCTCGAGGTCATTCTGCGTCTGTTGAAAGTCGAGGAAGGCTCGCTTCTCTGACCGGAGCTTCTCAAGCTTAGGTTCAATCTCTTCCTTCAGCAGCTCTTCGATCTCGCGCAGCTTCAGCTCTTTCTTTCCCATTGTCCTGTTCGCTTTCTCTCTTCGATCCTCAAACATTCGTGTACCAGCTGCCTCCTCGATCATCGACAGTATTTCGACTGATTTCATGTTCAGGACTTTCGTAATGCGACCTTGCATAATGAGGAAGTTGGGGTTGTTGATGTTCAGCTGAACACTCTGGAACAAGTTCTGAACAGTCTGCTGTTGCGCGCGGTGGCCGTTGATCAAGTATTTGCTTGTGCCACCTAGCACAATCTGTCGAGTGACGGAAATATTCGCATACTCCTCAAATCCGATCGGCGACTTCGCGGTATCCCGGTTGTCGAAAACGATTGTAACGCTGGCTTTCGTGACACCGGCTTGGCCACGCTTGTAGATAAGATCTTGGAGGTTTTGCGCGCGGACTGTGGTCATGTTGGTGATACCAAGCACGAAGCAAATAGCATCGAGGATGTTGGATTTACCACTGCCGTTCAGGCCGGTGATCGAGTTAAAGGCTTCGTCCCTACATCGCACGATTAGTAAAATCCCGTCACGCCCAAACTCGCCCAACGCCATGATTTGTTCATGCTTGGATTCGGAGGATTGCATACCATCCCGAGATCACCGTACGCACAGCATACGATTTGAAGCCCTGACGACCTTGTTAGCGCAGTGAATAACTATGAGGCAATGTTGAGCCTCACATCTATGACAATTTCAGTAATCCTCATGGTTGCGACTCCGAAACGGCGTTCTGCTCGCTAGCAGAGTGCATAGGTCGGCCAGGTGGGAAGTGGAGGGGATTGATTGTTTTGCCGCATCCGCTGTTGATGGTTTGCCCATTTGGGACTGGCGTCGTTTTTGCTGATGTCAGCGCGGGGGCTTTGTTCTCACGAGATATCGGAGTATACAAAAAATGGCGCTCGGCGACTTGAGATTAAATCTCTTCAGTCATTGGCTTTATTTATTGGCTGACATTTGGATGCTCATGTTTGCAGTTGATACGGAATACCAGCCAATGAGTTCGCCGCTTTTATTGACTCTGCAGGCCTCCTCTTTTGCCAACATGATCACGACCTTATACTAAGGGGAACCTTGGAGGCTACCTACTGCGCCAGTTTCGCGCTCAACCAATCATTGTCATGGACCCACGGTCAGTGTTACTATCAACACATTCAAGGTATAATTTTAGAAATGACTCGACTGAAATCCACTCACGGAGACATTCTCGGACACTTTCGCGGACACTTTCTATGGGAAGTCTAGAGCAACTCCAAATCATTTAAAGGACCGTTTAAGCCCAGCAATAACATTATCTTTCCATGATCTCGACCTTCCGTAACATCACTTGAAGTTTTCTTCTAAACAGACATACTCATCTATCATCTTCATTCACCACGGTACCCACCACCTTACAGTTTTACCAACCATGGCTGAGGAACCCACATTGCAGGCTTTCTTCAAGAGTAAAGACTATGCTAGCTCATTCAAACGCGGGGAGATGGTCACCCGCCCATTCGCTGAAATGCTGGTTGACCAGAGCAAGATTGCCGCCGAGTCCAAGGCCAACCCTGATCAGCACCTAGTAGTCCTTGACAATGCCTGCGGCACTGGTGTTATCTCTAGCGCACTCAACGATAAGCTTGATGACTCTGTAAAGAAGATGTGGAAGTTGACTTGCGGAGACATATCGTCGCCAATGATCGAGTCCGTTACGCACCGTATGCAAGAAGAGGGTTGGCCGAACGCAGAGGCAAAGATCGTGGATGCGCAGAAGCCCGAGCTAGCTAGCGCTCAATTCTCTCACATCTTCACTGCTTTCGGTGAGTTGGTTTCTGGGCGCACTCTAATCTCATTCGACTGTGGCTAACTACTATCTTCTACAGCCTATATGGCACTACCTGACTCTCTTAAGGCCCTCGATGGTGAGGATGTCTTTACTTACTTCCTTATTATATTCAAGGCTAATAAAGACTACCACTAGAAACCGTCCGAATGCTGCAGCCCGGCGGAACTATTGCTTTCTCGACCTGGATCGAGCGTGAGTATCGGAACGTTTCTTTCACATAACCAGATATACTGACATGAAACAGCCGGCTGGATCGCCGTCGCCCGAGCAGCGGTTGAAAGCATGCCGGGCAACCTGTCTTTTCCGGAGACCCCAAAGCTCCTGGCCGTCTTGACTGATGGGAAATGGGACTCGAAGGCTTGGATCGAGACCCAGCTAGAGGAACGTGGGTTTCAGGACATCGACGTCCGTCCAACAACGACAAAACTGACCATCACATCCCCTATCTTCGTTGACATGACCATGTTGATGATTCCCATGATGGTAAAGTCCTTTTGGACTGAGAAGCAACGGGAGGAACACCAGGATAAGGTTCGTCCGGCGATAGAGAAGTACTTGGAAGACACTTACGGGTACGGGAACATCGATACCGAATGGGTGGCTATTCTGTCCACTGCGCGCAAGTCTGGCTAGCTGGAGAGCTCATTCAGACGGGGTCCTATGAATAGAGAGATCTACAGCAATCTATAGCATTCCACAGCATTATGACAAGATCATCCAGGTAATGACATTGATTTTCAAGATCGTATCCTGGTCTCCCACATAGCCCTTTAATACCAGAGAAATCAACGCGCCTTGTCCCGTAGGTTAATGTACTATCGGCCATCCCCGAGCAATATAACACAGACCAGTAAACCGAACGCCATGGTTGATTGCTTGTATTCTGCGTGCGCCTAGGTCGTTTTAACTTCAAATCATGAGGCATGATGCACCACGCCAGGTGGGCGGGCGGCACCTCGGTTAGGATCCAACCGGTTGTCCAAGTCTTCATATCGAAGAATAAATTCACGCTGCGATCAAGGTTAGTTTAACCAGTTCTTTAACCAGTAAAGGATGAAAGTTACTTACTCGGACCTTCTTCCAGGCAGATGAATCCCACAGAAGATAAACGCCACGTTCCGTCACACCACGCTCCACATCAACAGGTCCAGGGTATGTCTCATCGCGAGTCAGCCAACACCGCTCAAGCTTGTGGTACCGCCATTTGCGGCCCATCAATTCCTCAGCCACTAGTTCCTGCATTATATCCCGAGGCATGCTGTAGAAGATGAAAAATAGTGTTTCATCACTAAACCCAGGAATGCGAGACTGGAGCGGTTGGATATTGGCGACATTATAACAACCCGGTAAAGAGAAGTCTTGTTCCAGAGGGACTGCTGACATTGATGACACGAATGGTGAAGCAAACGATGTGTGCAAAGGCCTATGCAGAGAAGCATATTAGTATGTGTCAAATGGTATGGGAACAAAGGAACTCATACTCCGCCTGGTTTAAATCCAATCCTAGTGTCATCAAATCTTGGCCAACAGCGAGACTTGCAACATCAGGACTCTCGCTGTGAATCATGCGTAGCAGGCCCGCCAACCCAAACCTGTCAAGTTCACTCATCTGCGCGAGGGGCGGTTGCTCCGTACTCTGGGGCGCAGTAGAAACATCTTGTCCATCGCTAGTTTCTGGCTGCCTTTGCTGCAGCTGTTGTGGATCGCTAAAGTTACGCTGCCCTGGAAGTACACCATTGTTCAAGTCCTGCTGTAAAGTTAGTGCCGCCTAAAAGGTTAGCCGATTGTAGGGACCTACCTCTTTCTCCTGTCCCAAAATGCCATTGGGTACTTGGCTGACTGGTGACCGCGGTCCCCCTAGACCAGTTCCATAGCCCCCAAAACCTGCACCTTGCATCAACGAACCAGTCCGACCGAGAGGGAGGTCGGCGGCAGAATTGCGACCCAAAGGGGGAAACTCCTCAATATTGCCTGTCTGGGGCTGGCCACCCGCACCGAGTTGGCTGCTGATACCCTGGCCACCATTTCTAAAGTCATCGAGTCGATTGGCGAACTGCGCACCAGAAGGAAACATGTCATCATGCGGCGGTTGAGATTGTTGGGGTGTGGGAAGGCCCTGGGGTTGGGAGGAACGCGAAGGGGTTTGCGATGTTGGAGGGAGCTGTTGCCTTTGGACAGGTGTTTGCTGAGCAGCGCGTTGACTTGCGTTGGCCCACATTAGCTGACCGGGAGTTTGTGACTGTGATTGCTGTGATGCTCCTGATAGCGAAGGAAACTCCCTAGAATCACCGACCTCGTCAGTTCGGAGACAAATTGGAAGGCCTAGAGATACAGGAGACCACTGCAAACCATGACAACAGAGAACTTACGAGAGATCAAGTGGTGCCGCAGATTGAGATCCTCCAAGACTTTGCGCAAAGCTTCCCATGGTTCCCATTGTCCGCTGCTGATTGCCCGGTAGGCCAGATGTTCCGCTAACAGGTAAATTGAAACTCCAATTCGCACCGCCGCCTATTGATACTCTTATGTTAGCATCCCTTGATTCAAATAATCTTGAGTGTCCAGAAGATATGACTCGAGGCAATCGCACCCAGTTTCCCGTTTGACAATCGCGCGGAAGCTAATGATACAGTTCGATCTTGTGCTTGCTGTTGCGTGGGGAATCCGGACATGCCTCTCAGCGGCTGTGGACCAGGTTCTGGCACAAGCGTGACAAGCCAGCACGATCGTCGCATCAAGAGCTGCTCAGATCAACGCCACAGGAATGTGCGGGCATGTCATGTGCTTGCAAATGCCTCGGTCGCAAATGCAAAACCACCTGCCCCAAGGCGTGCGATTGGACTCCCCGATGCTTCTACAGTGCTAGGTAACTCTCAATGTCAAGGAGAGTATAGCCCAGCACAGCAACAAGTCCGACCATACCAAGTATTCCGCGGAGGTTGGTGAAAGATAAGAAAGGCATAAGGGTTTGCGAAGGTATTGAAGGAAAATGACGAACCTGGCCTATTCATAGTCGATATTTCTTAACAAGAAGGTAATTCCCGTTATTCCGGGATATGTCAAAAATCAAAAAGAGGACTGGCCGAGTAATAGACCGGAGGTGAATCTGTGGAGGGGAGAGCAATCCACCAAGGCCTCTTGGTCACGCTTGATACGGGACTGCTCCGCCGAGTAGTCGATTGGGTGGTTAGACGCGCGGGTGCTAAGGAATGCACAGGCCAAGTCTGTAATTAACCGCGGCACAAGGCCTAAGAGGTAAAGACCAAAGATATCTTTGAAGGAAAGGTACTTGGGATTTTCGTTTGCTGGATTAAAAATTGAATCAAAAGAAATCATACGACTTGGAAAAAAAGGTATGAAGAACCCGACGAACCCGAGGCTGGCAACATCCAAGCTGGTCTTGGGTTGGTTATGGCACGTGATCAGTCTTGCCGCCTTCACGAAAAGAAAGGCCATCAATCTCCGACTCCGACCATCCTGGGGAAAGCCATCACAATCATGCACCAGGTTCCACGCATTGCTAGTCGCCTGAGGGGGATGGCTATGGCTGAATTGCCTCCCACTTACCTCGCGCCATCACTTCACCCCTCCGTGACCCTGTCAGCCATCCAGTCTTCAAGCTTTTCCTCCACTGCCTCCGTCGGCGCCAACCCTCGACGCGACAAGAGCAAAAACCGTGGTGTATCAGCCATCAATCGAACCGGTCCCAGAACCCCATTTACCGTGTCAAGATGGCCATTGCCCAAACCTGTGTCGCCGAAAGATATGCAGCCACGGGAAACAAACCCCAACCATGGACTCTGGGCCTTCTTCCCCCCTAACCGGCAACCATTACCTACCCCAGCTTATGACAACGCCCATGGTTAGTTTGTTTGTCCCCAATCCATAGATTGAATCTATAGATTGGACGTGCTACGAGCAGTGCTGATGTTGGCAATTTAGGTCGTCCTTGGGCTATCCAAGAACTCCGCGAAAGGAGTTGGGAGGACCTCCACGGTCTGTGGCATGTATGCGTCCGGGAACGAAACCGCATTGCCACGTCGGATCTTGAGAGAGAGAGAATCCAGGCTGGTTACGGTGGATTTGAATCTCAGGAACGGGACAAGGTGGTGAGTTTTTCCCTGGCTATATAGGCCGTCTCGTTCATCTATATCTTGGAAAGCTGCAGGGAGAATTTTCCTTCGTTACTTCCGAGGCAACGGTCAATTGATGGTTGGAATTGCCTGAACCCGACTGACCCATTTGATCATTTTAGATTCGAAGCACCATGAGGAACATCAAGCACGTTCTACGTGAACGCTGGTATGCTTGGGAGGACGCCACACGAATGTACAAGCGCGGATACCGCCCTGACAACTTTTACGGACTCGAGGACGTTGAGGTTGAGCAGGAGGGTGTTGAAGAAGCCCAAGGCAAAGACCAATAAGGATGAGGAAAAAGGGTTCAGGCACACACCAGGTCGAGGAGACTTAAGCCGAGTCTCAATTGTCAAATTTAAGTATGTAACATTAGCTTTTCAAGGTGATCCTAGTAGTCCGCATGTCAAATTACATAGTATACATTGGATATATGAGAGATGATTCATCATCCGACGCTACAAACCTCCTTTAATTTAGACCAGTACCTAAGAATATCGGGCATCGATCATATTTACCCCTGAGATGAAAGAACCCAGGGATATACGGAGTACGGAGTACATATTCAGGGGTTCGTTGAAGCCAAATTATCCCATGTCATTAATATCGTGAGGTAACTCACTAGTGGCGGATCCGTCAAATAGTTCCCCTTTCTTACCGCTTCGTTGATCCGCGGGGAGATAGTCAACTTTCTCTTCTCCTCATTCTCTTGAGAATCTTCTTTCTACCTTTCTCTACCTTTAGTATCTTCCATATTCATTATGGACGAGATTGCCCCAGAGTATGATGTTGTGGTGCTCGGCACTGGTATGTTGCTACCCCGCCATCACCACCCCCGTCCCAAAGTCAACAACTGACCAGTTCCTTTCAGGCCTGACCGAGTGTGTTTTGTCTGGGTAGGTCTTTTGAGCTTGGATCTTAGTGATTCCACAATTTTCTCATTGTTTTTGACTACAGTGTGCTCAGTGTGAAGGGCAACAAGGTCCTTCACATCGATCGCAATGACCACTATGGAGGGTAAGTCGGAGAAGCTCGCTATGACGGCACCAAGATCAAAATAGCTCACAATTACCATAGAGAAGCAGCTTCCGTCAACATCGAAGCAGTATGTACACCGATTAATTCCAGAGTCACCCTATTGACACCCTTTTGCAGCTGTTCAAGAAATACGGCAACGTCCGCCCCGGCGAGGAGCCATGGAAGAAATACGGGAGGGTCAATGACTGGAACATCGACTTGGTCCCCAAGCTGCTTATGTCCAATGGAGAGTTGACCAACATTTTGGTGTCCACGGATGTTACCCGGTACCTCGAGTTCAAGCAGATTGCTGGCAGCTATGTCCAGCAAGGCAAGGGTCCCAAGGCGACCGTGGCCAAGGTACCTTCGGATGCTGGTGAAGCTCTCCGCTCATCGCTCATGGGCTTGTTCGAAAAGCGACGTGCCAAGAAGTTCCTCGAGTGGGTTGGTGATTTCAAGGAGGATGACCCAGCCAGTCACCAGGGTGAGTATTTGCACCTTGGGTCAGCTCTGGGGGTTTCGTCAAAGCAGATAGCTAATGGACACCAGGATTGAACATACATGCGTGCACGATGAAGGAGGTTTACGACAAGTTTGGCCTCGAGGATAATACCCGCGACTTCGTCGGTCACTCCATGGCTTTGTACCCCTCCGACGAATATATCAACCAGAGTGGCGCCGCCGTCGAAACAATTAATCGTATCCGCCTGTATGTCAACTCTATGGCACGCTACGGAAAATCGCCATATATCTCCCCCTCTACGGTCTCGGCGAGCTGCCCCAGGGTTTCGCTCGTCTGTCTGCCATTTACGGCGGTACCTACATGTTGAACACCGACGTCGACGAGGTGCTTTACGAGAACGGCAAGGTCTCCGGAATCAAGGCGACCATGAAGGACCGTGACGACCAATCCGAAGCCATGAAGTTTGAGACCAAGACCAAGAAGATCATCGCTGATCCTTCTTACTTCCCGAGCAAGTCCAAGGTCACCGGATACCTGCTCAAGGCTATCTGCATTCTGAACCACCCCATCGATAAGACCGACAGCAGCGACTCTGTGCAGCTGATCATTCCCCAGTCTCAGGTTGGACGCAAGCACGGTTAGTTCTATCAATCCCGATTTATTGACAAGGCACTAACCTCTCCAGACATTTACATTGCCATGGTCTCGTCTGCGCATAATGTCTGCCCCAAGGGCTACTACATCGCCATCGTGTCCACCATCGCCGAGAACGATGCCAACCACCACCTTGAGCTTGAGCCTGGCTTTGAGCGACTGGGCAAGATCGAGGAGAAGTTCATGGGTCCCCCCATTCCTCTCTACGAGCCCATAGACAATGGCGAGGAGTCCAACATCTTCATCTCTAAGAGCTATGACGCGACATCACACTTCGAGACCACGACTGGTAAGCTATTCCATGATTGGAGAATATATGACTTGTCGGCTAATCCTTTCTCCCAGATGATGTCCGTGATATGTACCGCCGTGCCACTGGCGAGGAGTTGAAGGTTGAGGGTCTCCGGGAAGACCAGCAGCTGGCCACAGAGTAAAAAGGCCTACTCGCCTTGGCAATCGGATAATCTAGTACTGCTTAGATTGGTTGATTATATTTCTCTTGGACATGTGCGATAGTCTCTGTTCGTCTCTGTTCTTGTCCAGCCCTTCCCTATCATAACAAACGAAGCCCAATATTTCCGGTCACTACCACATCGATTACAAGGATCTTCGCTCGTACAATGGCTAGAATTTGGCAAATTTATTGATACAAATGAAGTCTATACAGATTTATATCCCAGTAGCTGCCTCTTAAGAACCCGGCATATACCAAACATCGAATCAAATCCTCTGCGTCACCTCCGGGTCGGTATTGGCCTTCTCATGTTCACCAATCACACAAACATCACCACTCTCCGCCTTCTGGATCTCAGCGCGAAGCAATGCCAGCCGTTTTCCAACATGGATAACCTCGCAAACGAGACGCACCTCAGTTCCGGTAGGTACAGGCCGCAGATATGTCACCTTGAGGTTGCGGCTGACACCTCCGAAAGAGAACTTGCCCGGTTCGGAAATGCCCAACAAGATAGTGGTTGACAGAACATCAATCAAAGTAGCAGCACAACCGCCGTGGAGGTTACCCATGTAATTGCTCAGCGCAGGAGTGATCGTCAACAGGAACGAGACTGTAGCCGGAGGACCGCGGGTTGCGGATTCGAAGCGGAGGTTACAGCTGCGGGCATCGACGTCCCAGTGCTTTGGAGTTGAGATAAGGGTAAGCGCTGGAATTCAATTATGCGTACTAGTGCTGTGTAGATGGGAGATGCAGTTCATATGTTGAATGTTGCACATGGTACTTACTCCCTCATCCCCATGCCCATGCGCCCTGTATACTCGTAGACGAGCTCCTCGAACTCATCCAGTTTCCTGGACGGAGCGCTTATTGCGTTATCTGACATATCTGAAAGAAAACAGAATTAAATGGGTTAGGGAAGAAGCGTTGTGCTGGAAGTAGAAGTAACTAAAGCTAAGTACACCCCCCCACAGCTCGGATCGCCAGATTGGACCTCGGCTGTGGTGAAGCCGACTAAGTACGGGGAGTATACGGAGTACCAAATCAGATATGCTTGAATTGGAGATGTGTCCATCTCTCTACATATGTTCATTAAACCTTCATTTCAAAATGATTCTTTTTGCGAAGGACTACTATGTGGTGGATTTCCTATTCAGTTACTGCATAATACAGCTCGACTTCAGTTCTTGAAGTTTGTCTTGTTTGAATTCCAATCGAGAGGTCTAGTCCATATCAAAGAAAGAAAATGTTCTTGTCCATAGTAAGACGATATCAAGTAGAACAATTCGACTAACAAATCTTCCAAGTCCTGGAGTCGCAAGGGAGACGGGAAGCACCTGACTTCGCGTCACGCGTCTCGGCCTGAGGCGAAAATCGGCCAAATTGTTGACCCTTTGAGCAATTGGACCAGCAATTGAACAGCAATTGAACCACGCAGGGGTCTTCTGGTCGAAATTGATTCAGACGGGCTGCACTCATTGGCCTTGATAAATGAATAGGCCGTTGATTTTCTCACTGTAAGTCCATACATTCGGGGCGAAAGCTCCTAGGCTCAAGCTGGTCGGCAACAAACAGCATTGATTGAATTTGATTCTAATTGACAAAGGCGCAAACCCTTATCCAACAAGGAAACTGCGACCGATTTTTGCTTGCGACCTCGCCCTGACGAAGCTTGGTTTTCATCGAATTGAGAACTCCCCGATACCAGCGATCCCGTTTCTTCAAACTACAGCCATGGCCCGAGCACCCAAGAGGAGGAGGGTCTCCGAGGACGTTGATGGAGACGTCGAAATGGGAAATGATGATCAAGACGTATTCTCCGTCCCGTCATCTCCCAACAACCACCGAACTTCTCCCACGCCGGTGAAAAGTGTATCACGGCGTCGATCTACCCGCGGAGACAACCCAGACCCGGAAACGACAGGCGAAGGTGGCAAGGACGAGAAAGATGAGGAACAGACTCCGGCACGGGCTGGGACACGGACAAGTGGACGGCAGCGCAAAACACCAAAGAGATACGAGGAAGAAGCCGTAACACCCTCATCGAGAAGAAAACCAGCTACCGCTCCTTCACGAAGTGCGCGTGCCACCCGAAGCGCGCAAAAGCCGCGACAATCTCCGATCGAAGACGAAGATGAGCCTGAATTTGGAGAGGAGGAAGAAGAAGAGGATGACGATGACGATGATGACATGGACCTCGACGAGCCGTCCCCGGAGCCCGCCCGTCGTACAATTACAAGGACCCGATCGAGGAGAAGCACCGCGAAACCCAGATCCAAGAAAGCCTTGGCCACGGAGCCGAAAGAGAAGTCGCCTTCGCCTGAGTATCAGGACGGCTTGGATGACCTCGTTACGATGCAACTCCAACAAGACCTTTATCACGACCAGCCAGAGACGCATGAGCTTGCCGACGTCTCCGAGCCATTGCCAGAATACGCTGACAAGTTCCAAGCACTCTGCCAGACGGGCCTTGAGGACGAAATGCGCATTCTCTCGACCATTCTTCTCGAAAAGTTGTCAGGGAAACGACAGATGCCAGTGCGCGGGCTCGAATCTGAATACCAAAAGGTTCATCAGCTTATTGAACAGACCGTCTCCGTCGGAGAGGGTAACTCCATGCTTCTTCTTGGTTCCAGAGGATGCGGCAAGACCGCGATTGTGGAATCCATCATTTCGTCCCTCAGAAAGGAGCATAGCAACGATTTCCACGTCGTTCGTCTCAACGGATTTTTGCATACAGATGATCGTTTAGCTTTGCGAGAGATGTGGCGCCAACTTGGCCGTGAAATGCATACCGAGGATGATGCCGCCAAGGTTAGTTCTTATGCGGATACGATGGCCACGCTCTTAGCTTTATTGTCGCACCCGGAGGAGCTTTTCGGGGCTTCTGGAGACCCAGGATCGAAGACCGCTGCGAAGTCCATCGTGATCTTGTTGGATGAGTTCGACCTATTCGTTACCCACCCACGGCAGACTCTGCTGTATAATCTGTTTGACATTGCCCAAGCCCGCAAAGCCCCCATCGCGGTCATTGGGCTCACGACAAAGGTTGATGTAACCGAGATGCTCGAGAAGCGTGTCAAGAGTCGATTTAGTCATCGATATACTTACGTCCCTCTACCTCGATCCTTCGAGACCTTTTCAGATATTTGCCTAGGGAGCCTTGATCTCAGTGATGCTGAAATGGCTGATATTGCAGATGAACTTGGGTCTGAACGCACCCTTGTGGAGTCAGGCAAATGGAAGAGCCTGCTTGGGGGATGGAAGGAATATCTGAAGGTAAGATCTATCATATTTTCCTTTATCCAGTCAGTCGAATCCGTACTAAATCTCGCTCTTGAAAATAGCATATGTGGAATGACAAAGAATTCCAATTCCACCTCAAGCGTATCTACAACCAAACCAAATCAGCAAAGGAGTTTTTCAACAGCGCGCTTCTCCCCATCAGCGACTTGCTACAAAGTGTATCGAACCCCGACACACCCATACCCGAAGTCCCGACTCCGAAAAGCTTCGCTTCTCAATCCCTTGATTGCCCCGACCCAGCACCCCTCCCTTTCTCCACATCCATCACATCATCCAGTCCCTCGTCATTGCCACTGGCTTTGTTGGTAGCCGCAACGCGTCTAGCAGCCCTATTCGACCCCGGAAACGACGGGTCCCAGTCGCAGAGCATGGGACCACTGGCGCTTTCTTTCCCCGCCGCATACGCAGAATACGTTCGGCTCTTAACATCGGCAAAGACATCTGCCTCGGTGTCGGGAGCTGCTGCCACACCAGGCCGTGTCTGGGGCCGAGATGTGGCCCGAGAGTCCTGGGAAAAGCTGCTCAGCTGGGGACTGGTGACTCCCGTGGGTAGCGGGAACGGCACTGCTGATGGGCAGATGTTCCGTGTGGAAATCAGTTTCGAGGAGGTGATTGAGATGGCTGGCTCTGGAGGTGCTTTGGGCCAGTGGTGGCGCGAATAGACCTGTCAGCGATTTGGATATATTGCGAGCATGTCTTACTGTGTTGCGTCATTTGCGCCGACAAGCATAGCATTTGGCTTTCTGACTACATGTATACAGTATAGATCATGATATGAGTTGTAGTTGGAATACAGCTTAATTATTTCCAGTCCATTCTTCTGCATTATTCTGGAATCGATATCGAGTCCTTCCATACTTTATACAAGAATGAAACCGGCATAACAACCAAACGTAACTTATATACCATGCACAAGCAGTCCCCGGAATGTTATAGAAAAAAAAGAGATACACAGATCAAGCCAGCCCTAGGGGATTTAAGTCCCACATATGCCCCGAACCCAAGGGTTCCGGTATCGGACATATCACAAACCATACACATATAAAACATCGGAACGCTTAGCAAGCACCCCCCCAGCTCCCTCGTTGGCAAACTTCAGTCCCAAACCTACCTAACCCTGACCTCCGTTTAAATCTGCCGATCCCGTCAATCCCTGAGAATGATCAATCACGTCATCCTTGTTCTTTGCTTGGATGCACGTTCCCGATACGGGGTACGTCTGGTGGTGAACTCCGGGGTTTTACGTACGGAATACCACTGCTATCTCTATAGAAGTATAACTCGAGCTAGATAGTGGAGGTCATTTGATTAGGATTTGATGATCTGCGTAGGTCCCAATGTTTACATATATAAGAGTGGATATCGGGATTTGCATATGGATCCCATGTACGGAGTATTCCGTACATACAACATAGGTAGTTTCAAAATTGGCTGGTCCTTCAGAAAGGCAATTGTTGATTCTTTGCTAGTATTTGTATCTCTGATTACGGTAATGGTGATGCTGCCTTTTGAATCCCCTTGCTCGCATAGCCATTTGAAAGGTAAATATATTTCAAGAAGATATATTTACCTTTCAAATGCTTCGATATCGACATTCTATGCTCTATCTAATTGGCCTCTCCAGACACGCGGCATTTCGACATACAACATATGCATGTGGCCATGTGTTGAAAATGACAGGTCTGATTCTCACTCTTTACCCACAAATGGTAAAGGGAGGGGCTGGTGGCAAGTTGTGTTGAGCATATTACTCTGCATGCAGAACACCGATCACTGGGGTACCATGCGATATGGATGTTAATGTAGGGAAATGTATATGATTGAGAAGCTTTGAATTATTTAGGTACGGAGTACGTGGATTCATTATCTGGGAATAGCATGACATCCTTTTCTCGAGTGAAACAAAGAGCGTAGTGGAGTCAAATGCGAAAGATGTTGAGAAAGTCGACCCCACAATGCTGCAACACTCGCATGGCTCTGACATGTGTAATCCCCCCCCTAATCCTAAAGTAGCTCAATTAATCGATATCCAGCTGTAGATATTCTTCTACATGACCATGTGGTGCAGAGGTGTGCACTTGACCATGCGGTAACCCGAAATAACCCCATTTCCGAGTATGTACATGTATGTTGTAGCCCTTGGGATAAGGACCAGATGATGAGAGAAATATAGGAGACTTGGTTTCAGGGGGTAAATCTAGACCACATGTTAATAACGGAGCTTTTCGAGCAACCTGTTGTTCCCTGTTTATTTTTATATTTTTATATATACCTAAGATAGGTAATATAGGTAAGATAGGTATCTGCTTTTGATCGGGCCGCAGGCTTCCGTGTGGATTCTGTAAGGCAAAGCAATTAGAAAAGAAAGAATAAAATAAAATGGATGTGCAATGTGCAATGTACTTTCGGGGAGAAAAGCGAATGTCAAGGATCTTCCTTCACTCTGACCCCGCTTTGATGCAGATGCAGAAAAAGGCAGAGTGTTGTGTGTCCTTTGGGAAGGGACTTTTTTTTGCCTTACTTCTTGGCTTGCATCTCTTATCCAAGCTAGTCTGGTCAATTGCATTAACAAACGTCGTTGATCGGAGGGTTATCTCGAGCCATTTGATGACGATCAGTATCAATCGGACAACTTCCGTCTACCCCACGTGCAGCACGTGCAGTAACGAAAACCGACGATCCAGATGTATGTCAAATGGGCTGATATGGGTGGAAGTACGGAGTAATTCTGTGAATAGTAATTGATGAGGTCTGTCCCAGCGATAATAGCGTTAACCTTTGGATTAGACTATGGTGTAAACCTATAGATGCCTCAAATCTGCGCAAGTACCATATACAACCCTTCGGTTCCCGTTGCGAGGTGCATGACTCTCGACATGGTTATCTGCATGAAAGTTGCAGAACTGCCGTACCATGCAAGCGACCGCGTACTAGGCTAGAGTCACGATATCAGATAGTCTGCGTAACATACGGAGTACAAATCGATTAGATATACACCATAAAACAAAGACCGATCTGCATCCTCTAGGGCCACATGGGCATGGAAGCTCCACAGCCAAGCTTACCATGCAAGTCATTTAGTGAGTTTCATGAGTTTCATGTCTTCGGCAACTGCAATTCCACTCATTTACCGCGTCGATATACCGGTATGGCTGTCATGTCCTTTGTGGGGGTCTTTTTAATAAATGTTATCTCTCATTTGTTGCTAAAGCTAGAATGATAAGAAGGATTGACCGCAACATACATAATACAGATAGTGAAAAAAGAGTGTGAAATGTGTGAACTGACTTTCCTATAAATGATAGGTGATAACAATCAACGCCTCGAGGCATGAAAAGTAGGAAAAAAGCGAAACCAAGCGATCTAAAAGCGTAAAATCCCGAACCAAACTAAGTCTTGGGACTCCGAAAGCGCTCCGAAATTATCTTCATCGCTGTGTTTCTATACTTGTTGAATTGGGGCAACAAGGGCCTACTCAGGAAGACGGCAAAACAGAGCTTGCATATGTAAGTTACTAGTACGCTCGTTCCTCAATCACTTATATAACTTTCTGTTTACATTTACATCTCTCTTTGATCTTACATTATTATCAGATATATTATACTCGGAGAATAGCTCTTCTAAGGTTGGGTTTGAGGGGATTCTTTATGGCTTCGGCGTTATCCATATCTCGCAGTCTCCGAAATGTTTAGAGAGCATAGGACTTTTTCAAGTCAGATTATTGCACCTATAATGCGTGGATCTATCAAGGCCGATCCTCACGATACGATGCCGACCTCCTCATCAATACGATTGAGGCTGAAAGCTTGCTCCGGACAACCGTTCAACGAGAAGGTGCGTGGAATAACAAGATTAGAGTGGCCAAGAAGCCTCCAGACACCGATGGCCGCAGCTGTCACTGCAACCAACTCGAAAAAGAGTTGGGGAACCTCAAAAAAACGCCGTTGCGTGAAGCGCGAGATCTCTACGAAAGGAAGTGTATGCTTCGTATGGGATCGTTGAGAAAGGGCTACAATTCGGTGAAGAGCAACCCTGGTTGGTACCTCCGAGAAGAGCTTGTCGAAGACTGTATTGGTAGAGGAGGTTGTTGTAGCCAGGACTGTGGATGCTGTGACAGGCGTCGATTATCTGCCAAAGGTGGGAAAGGTATCGGGCATTGTACCGCTGAGTGTACTTGCTGTATACACGACCGAGAGTCGGAGTTTACGGCGGAGAAGGATTATTTCCATGATCGATTTAGTAAAATGCGACAATTCTGCCTTTCCCCTAAGGATTGCAAATACGTACTTCTCAAAACCCCTGGTCTGATAACAAGGCCTAGTTTGGGCGATGATCGCTTGACATCTGCCTGCTCTACGTTATATTGTCATTTCAAGTTGGCCGTGTGTCTCCCCCAATATGATAATTGGTTTATTTGTCTTAGTTTCTTCGTTACCTACATATATGTCGACGACAATGAGCGTGACTTCCTAAAAAGCATGAAGTTGGGTCTTCTAAAAAGATAAATACGGATACAGATAATATATTGGAAAGTGAGACCCAAGATGGAAGGGAAGAAAGGAATAAATGTATTTTTATGATAATTTAGGTAGCCGGATAGTACAAAGTATTTCATAGGGTAACCTGGTAGGACTGTAGCTGCATATGTAAGTCAGCTGTCTCTCCGTCACCGGTGTTTTGCCGATCTGCCACGTGGACTTGAAGGTCCTTTTGTTCCCGTGTGGCTCTTCTGCCGTGTCTACCGTGAAGGTGGAGTTGCCTGGTGGGTATATACGGAGTACGGAGTACGATGTTGTATGTTGTGCCTTGTATGGAGTACATCGTATGGTATCCATTCATCGGAGGTTTTTCTTTCTAATTTTTGGCCTTATTCTTACGTACGTCGTAGATCAGATATAAGTAGATCCAATGTGAGTACTGATTATGAAATTGTATTATATAACACAGCCCATATGTATTCTCGTTAATAGATAGACACCTAATTGGTTTGATACACATTTTAAGTAATCCTTGGTGCGGACATGCAATTGACACTTGCCAAGCCTTCCTCTTCGGCTGTGTTCCGAAATCAAATATGAGTTCAGGAACAATTAGAAAATCAACAAGGAATCAACACGAGAGACAAACTTTTCCCGAGATATCTGCCCCTTAATCAACAGAAAGGGGGAAAATAGACGAAACAGGGATTCATATAGTGGCCTGCTGAACCATGGAACAATCCGAAACGAGGCTTCTTAGCGTCTTCCAGAATCCTTCTAGAAGACTTCTAGCGTCTCTAGGGACTTTTGCCACACCGGAGTTTGCCGTTAAACCCCGTTCGGCCAGGCCTGTGTGGGCTACCAACAAAGGCACTCCATGACTCAGGGCATCTTTTTAAAGTCTGGTTGAACAATTCATAGTCTAAGACTTATTTAAAGTCTATGACGTGATTCACTACTACGCTCCATCTACACTATCTGTTTTCAGCAAGTGGAGTCCACGGGTACTCCGAACAGTCAAATTGCTCGTATTTTATACACTCGTAGCGGTATAATATACAGGTATAATACACACGGGCAAAAGGGACATTACTACAATCGGCCTATAGGGACCTTGGGAGTCTATATGTGCACTTTAACCACTCTCATTTGCGTGAACAAACTTAACTTCGCGATATTGAAGATCCTCTCTTATCTACGGAGTTCTCCGTATATGTCCGCAGATTAAGAACCTTGGCACTTGTGTATGAAAATAAAGGCTCGACATCCTTCGCAAATGATCGGGATATGCGAGACTAATATTTGGGTCCAGCAAATCAAAAAGTACACGGTGAAAGCCACAAATTTGACGATAATTTCAAGAAAAATAAAATGCCAGCGCAGCGCCCAGCGCCTAGGCATGTATACATATGTACCATCTCCCCCAGCATGCCACTGAATAGGCAACAGATCCGATGAGCCTCTGTTCGCAAAGTGCTGCGTGCACAGGATTCCACTAGTGTTTTCGCTAGTCTCGCGAGGAGAGTTTCTGTCAGTCAGGGCAGGGCCTTTGTCAGGATTGTCATCCCAGCAGGACTGGGCATGTGGCTGAATTACGGAGGAGAGGCTGCGCAAGCCACATGGTCCTAATACGGGGTTATGCCAACCATGATAGGTAGACACCTTGCTTACAAGGCGCGGCCTTCTGTGACTAGGGGATGATCAGATCTGTGCTCGAGGTCTAAATTGTCGACCTCTCCGGAATTCCACGTGGCAACCTCAGCCATGCTTCCCCCACATTCGTAGCTCCCGACCTCCCGACCTCCCGATAGCTTCGGCATCTACAATGTGATACGTGTCTGGGATTTCTTGCCGTGTCTAAATTTGGACCGCTGATGGGGCTTCCGAAGCGAAGATCGATCCTATAATTGATGATTGAGATGATATTGCGATCTAGAACATCTACGGAGTCGATGTATTTAGTATAGGATGCATATCAAGGGGTAGGGCGAAGGCGAAGACCGAGATTCGTCTAGGCCTTTCTCTATCCCCGGCCTGGCCTAAATGTAAATACTTCACCCAGCAACCATCCCGGGCCCAGGGTTTACCAGATGCTTAGAGTTTAGCATGGTCAGCCCAGGGAGCATCAGAGCATACTCGGTAGCTCAAATCCCAATCGTGCAAGCCACATTCCTGCAGAAAAGCAAACTAGTTCTCGGATGTTGGTTCCCTAAATTCCGGAGAGATCTGCATACAACCATGCAGTTCGGAGTATGTAAGTACACCTGCTACATGCAGGGACCCTCGAATAGGCAAGGAGGTGATATGTAGGAAAGTACGGAGTACGTGTATAAAGTATACATGGAAATCCCTTCTATTCTTTTAGGCAAGGTATGTCCCAAAACTGATGTACATAAGCTTTCCATTTGCACGGATCGACATCCAGGGACAGCCCTGGTACTGAAGGGAGCAAACTTCCAAGGTTGTCCTAAAAGGTTAGAGTCTTGGCAGCTGAATTAGTATTTTTGATTTCCAAGGTTTCAAGGTTAGCTCTGCGTGTTATTTTATTCCATGACTCGTGTCAGAACATGTATCTTGTGCAAATCCACATCATATTTATATTACCTAGGTACATGTATATGCATATGAGAGGTGTCTTTACCCCTGAACAATGCAAGCCTGCATGAATCCCTTGTCGCGTGGCCACCAGGGATGCAATACATACATATGTACCATGTGGCATAAATTACATGCAATACCAAATACAACAGTACTAGTACATACTTTGTTGCGTCAAGATGATCACTGGAGTCTCATTCGGTTCAGTCTCTCTCTGCTTACCGTTGAATGTCTGACCGCAATTTTAGACTTAGCAGGAAAACCTCCGTGAGCCAATCTTTTAGCGGGCCTCAATTTTGGATTTCCAATTCACTTGAACATGTGCGGCGGAATAGACCGACAGGGATAACCCTGGAGTCTCCAACATATCCTGTTCGAGTTTAGCGTCTCACAATAATGGATCTGATGTGCAGACACTAATTGTATTGAAAGTAATTTATAAATGTATATGAAGTACGGAGTACTCCGACTACGAGGTGATCGAATTACATATATTCACTAACCAACCCTTTCCAAGGTTGAATTGTTTACTTTGTTAGACTTCTTGAAACCAGCCTTAATTTGAGCCACATCGGCATTGCTCATACAGGGCTGAGCCGAGAGGTTGCGACCGGAGACTCTTTTTTGGCCCCCCAACTTCATCACATACGTCTCTGCTTCTGTCTCCACGTGGCACCGTTCGATCGTGTTGTGATCGATCCAGCTCGATAGATCTCAACAGTGAAGTAGATATGACGTGTCGCTTATTCGAATGTTCTTACCTCCTTCCAAGGTTTTCTGTTCTGTGATGTAGAATGTCTTCGATCTGCGCTATCCAATTTAACTTTCGCTGTCGACTCTCTTGCGGGGGAGCCAATCTTGTATCATATTCTATCCTATCACCGAGTATCTTTGCTTAATCTGTCTCTCTGGCTGCATCTGAGCGGAGTCCAACCCTTTTTTTTTCCCTTTCTCTTCCTTCCTTTCTTTCTTTCTTTCTTTTTTTTTTTAAAAAAAAAAGATACAGGTACTCCGTACTTCCGTACTTATGTTGTAATTCGTATCCGCAGAATATTACTAGTCTAGGCAAGCCCGGCACCTGGCGGATGAAGCTCGCACTGACGTCTTGCATCGTTGTTTCGCGTGACCTGTTCCGGGAGGTTTGGTTGGCTAGCACTGTTTCTTGGTCAGCACTACCTCTGAAAAGGGTCTTGCTGACGTGTCTGACAGCTCGATCCAGACAGGGCATTGAATAGCTTTTCCGAAACTCTCAATTGAAAGCCTGGTTCATGCAAATGGAATCCTTGGGGCCGTTTTTGTGGCCCCATGTTGAGGCGCTGTCTCGGGAATCAGGTGTAAGATGAGGCTCTCGTCTTGACCGTTAGCGTGAGGTCGCTGACGTTGGTCTCCACGATCGCGGAGAAAATGGCATTGCCAACCCCTGTATCGCTGCGCATTGGTCACCTCGTATTTCAAGCCATGGATGAAATGATTAGCAATTTTGACGATCATGATCTCCAGAGCTTGGAGGGTACGGAGTACGCGACACTATGTTGGAGGACGTTTCTGATATGATTGGGTCTCCTCAAGTCGGGAAACCCCCAAGTCTCGCAAAACCCTAGGCGGGGAGGAACTTGAAACCCGCTCTCCAGGAATCGGGATACACGAACTATAACCGTTGAAAGGTAGTGTAATCCACGGCTTAAAACCATGGAATTTATTAGCGATAACTCCCCAGCGCGACCCGTAATTTAGACATTCAGGGGAAAGATTGGCGAGACTGCGCCTCCCTCTAGGCGCAAAACAGTAAAAGGGGATTTCCAAGGTTGGCGGTCAGACGCTAAGCATCTCCCTCCACGTGTGCCCACGTGGGACCACATGGGTTATGCGAGCGAAAAAGAAGACGCTTAGAATCGCCATGGAAGGCTGAGAGATTAGGATTATTATTAATATTCTATTGACCGCCTTGATATATTTTCAGGTTACACACCAAAAGGGAAATACCCCTCCCCCCCACTATGAAGTTTTAACCTTGTGTACATTGACAGATTCTAGATTAATTATTGTCTCCTTTACGCGCTGTACAATATATGTAGTTTCAGGATCAAAGCCTATATACGACAACACCGGATTAGGATTAGCGACGAGACGAAACACTCGCAGTGTTCGGTTATGAAACAGGGAAAGAAGTGTGAAAAGCGTTCCAAGGTTCCTACAACATAATTGCCCCACCATTCAGAGCGATCGGAGGGAAGTGGGGGTTTTGGCCCGATGGCGACATGTGATGTACAGTGTATGAGGAAGTTTCCGATTCTCTATGTTGTATGTTGTACTCGAATAGCCCCTCCGTACTCTGTACTAGAGACACTGTAAATATGTAAATACTGCCCACTCTTCGGCAACAGTTCAGACCGATAACAACTCTCTGATCAATTTTCCGACCACGTTGGGTTTAGAGTGGGCCAATATTTGGGTTAAGCGTAAACAAGTCCCGTCATATCTTGATGGCTCCTAGGATTTGCCACTCGATAAGGTTAACAGGACTTCCATGGTAGATTTTGATTTTGATAATATCAATATAACGTTTGATTTCGGGAAGTGTAAGGATGCCCACGTGGGCTCAAGCTTTACATCTTTACCTGTTTTGTCAGAACACAGCTTACACACCCCAAATAAAATTCTATGTTGTAGTATTAATTTCATAGAAGCCTAGAGAAGATCATTTCAAGACACCAAAAAATCAGGGATATCATATAGATAGGTAACACACTGAAGATTCAGATCTGGATTCACCCGTTAATACTCCGAAGCAGATGTTCAAAAAACAAAGAACTAGTCCCAAGTCAGTAAGGTAGTAGTTGCGACTCAGACAGGGGGCAACAATGAAACGGGTTGGGTACTCCGTATGCAACAAAATGTTTCAATGAATGCGTAGATTACAGGTATTACCAGTACCACAGTATTACAATCGGATCTGTTCGGTCGACCTTGGAACTTCGGCAAAAATCAATGAAATCATTGGGGATCCATTCTTTTAATTAATGGTTTCTTTCCTTGGTTGACTCCATAGATTGATTTGGAATTATTCAAACTATGAGTATTCCTAGGTAGGACTATCTGTGGACTATTACCTCGATACTCTGTACCTAGTATCCAGGGTTATTCACATAACCCAGCCATGTATGGTCTTCTTCAGTCTTCCCCTTGCGTTTAGTATTTTATTAAATAAAGATGAAGAACAAGTACTATGCCGGTATGGTATTGTAATAGCAGACCCCAGAACCCACCGATCTTCATGGCCCACGTTGTTTGGATGCATCAGGCCAAACTCTTTCGGGGCTCACGCGTGGGTTGTGGATCAAAGGCTGGCAGGCCGAATGGTCTTCCATATTTTTTAATTTATCTTTTTATCTTTTTATCTTTTCTTTTCCCTCTTTTCTTCTCTTTTCTTTTTCCTTTTTCTTATTTTTAAAAATAATTATTTTCTTATTTTCCCTTCAATCCCGCTTTCTCCCCCCCCTTTGGACCCATCTTTCTTCTACTCCTCCTTTTCTTTTCTATTGAAATTGATTTGAAAAAAAACAGAGAAAAATAATACTAATAGGAAATTGTCATATTGTATAATTTCCTTGCTCTTCCCTTACCCATTTTTCCTTTTTTTTTTTTACCTTTGAGAGCTAGCCAGTCCACTCTTAAAATTTTTTTTTTCTTTTTTTTTTTTATTGCAAAAATTCCCATGTTTTTTTCCGGTATCAGGTGTTTGGCATAACCCACTTTTTTTCTCCCTCTGGTTCAACCCGAAGACTCAAAACCATTCAATGCCAACCCAAACTAGGAGCCACAGCCGAGAAGATTCTCTCCCTTCAGTTCCTGATTCTGATTTTAGCGGTACTATCTCCCGCAATCGTCGCTCTTTCGCTGCCTTAGCACAAAAGACCTACGCTCTCGCTACTTTGTCTGGAAGTACACTACGTTCCTCGACTTCCTACGGTAGCCTGTCGAAACCGCATAAGCTCTCCGAAACCCCTGTGACCCCACCATTCGACGGCGACACCTACGTGCAATTGACGGGAACTTCGCGACCTTCTTCTCCGGCCGTGGTCGACAATCCTCCCAATTCGCTTCTAAAGCGTCGCTTGACTATTCAGCGTCTTCCTACACTCCCCAGCGAAACCCGCTCTTCCCCGCCCGCACCCAAAATGCACCAGACGTCGTCAAGGTTATTGCGCATGACGGAGGATGAGCGCCCATTCACCAAGGTAGGTTTCAACGGCAACGGGCAAGGAAACATTGGAACAATTGGGCTGATTTGCGCAGGATTTCATGGACTTGTTCTCCACATTGATGGTCAGCTTGAAGTTGGATTCTCACCGCGTCCGTTTCACAAGATATGACCACACTTTCACCTCAGAAGAGGCCATCAACAACCTGGGCTCGCTCAAGTTCTCTCAGTCCAACCGCATGCCCGATCCAAAGGACCCATCCCGCATAGTTACGACCACCACGACCACCACTTTCTCCATGGCCAAGGAAATGGCCCGATCCGTCTGCCAGCGGTTTGTCGATGCGCGCTTCATTGAATCTGTGGACGGCAAAGCGCTCTTGATCTTCCCGCTCAAGGGCGCCCTCTTCCAGCTCACTCCGAAGGGTATCAACATCCTGCAGCGTTTCTGCCAGCGGAATGGCATCACCGCTCGTCACGTGATGGATGTACTAGAGTCGCCCCGCAACACCATGCAGCTGGTGAACCTAGAGCGTGACACGGATAGCGACAAGTTGTCCCATGATCGTGCGACGATCGAGGTTATCTTCCGTCGCTTTGCTGGTCAGGATGGCCCGAACATCAAGAGCAGCATTTCAACCTCGGATTCGGACTCGCTTAGTGATTACACCAACGGCCTCGTTGGTGTGAAGGTGGCTCGGGAGCGCAAGCTTCTAGATGGAAAAGTTTATAGTAACACGTTCACTGGAAAGGCCGCGGTGGACTGGTTGATGGATTGTTCGACTACTATTGAGCGCCGGGAGACCTGCTTGATCTCCGAGCTGTTCCTGAAGTACGGCCTGATCACGATGATTCAAGACGACAAACAATTCCCCGATGTTGGGACCAATGTTCATTTCCAGCCTTCCAAGTATGCCATCTACGGCATTACCGAGCGTGGACAGCGCGTATGTGGATGGATCGCACGCGAGAAAACCCGCGAGGTTGCGCCGACATACGACAGTCGTGGTATGCCACGCGACTCTAATAACGCCCGATTGACCCATATCCTTCAGGATCCCGCTCTGCGTCTGCTTTTCCGTGAATTCCTCCGCTACTCGCTGTGTGAGGAGAACCTGTCTTTCTACCTCGATGTCTCGGAATTCACTACCAACTACCACAAGGCCGAGAAGATTGGTACATTTAACAAGGTTGACTCGGTGCGGGAAACTTTGGCTGCAGCATATGGACTGTACAACGCGTTTTTGGCTCCCGGCTCACCCTGTGAGCTGAACATCGACCACGCGCTCCGCAACAGCCTTGCCAGCCGCATGACCAAGGCCGTGGGAGACGACGAGTCCATGTTCAAGAGTCTCCAAGAAGTGGTGCACCTGTTCGAGCTTGCGCAAACTTCCGTGTTCAAGCTGATGTCAAGCGACTCTGTCCCCAAGTTCCTGCGTGACCCCAAATACTCTGTCGTTCTACAAGAACATGATGTAGACATCTTGGGAGGCTCGCGTTCATACTCGCCCACGCCAGCTCGTCCGCCCTCAATCCCAGAACGCAGCATGAGCCGTTCTGCCCGCGCCTGACAACCACCGCCCACAAGCATTGACGTAGCCCGCAACCCATTCGAAGATGAATCATATCACTGGGATTCCGACTCCTCATGAGCCCCTCGGTGCATTACAGCCCGAATCATTCAACACATGCAGTCCAGCAATCAGCGTTCGAAAGCCCTCAAGGCACAGATCGAATCTGACCACACTGCAACCCCGCAGTCATGCTTGTGGCCCCAATACGGAAACCCCCCTCCACCCTATACCAAAGGGGATCTAAATATCCGGTGGACCTTTGAGACCCGATTTCATCAATCTCGTCACGATCGTTTCCGACCACGAAGTTCTTTTACTCTCTCTCCGCATGCAGTCCAGTCGCAGTCTCTTGACATTGTCTGGCTGCCATATCCATTTTTCCATTTTTTTTTTTTAATCCACTCGTCACGAGATTCTCCCACTCCGAACGAAAGACGTTATGATCGATGGCTCATGTTATAGAGAAGGCCGGAACTGGAAAATATTTGTAATATTTGGATGGCATTGCTTTTGTTTCCTTTTTTATTTCCTCGCATCTTCCATCTCCCCTTCTGGGGTGGAAATGTTGAAAGAGGAAGACTCAAGAACAGAAAAACAGAAAAAACAAGACATTGAAAACATGGCAGGTTGGAGGTTTCTTTTTTCCTGAGCATCAGTTCCTGGCGTTTGCATGTCCTTTTCCTCTTTTCTCTTTTCCTTTCCTCTATTCTTCCATACAACTCTCATCTTTCCGGCATTTCTTTGCTGATTTTCATTTGAGCATGTCATATGATTCCATTGTCTTTTCTTTCCTCCATTTCCGTTTTCCTATTCTTTTTCTTTTTCTTCCCTTAAGTTCCCTGCATCGTTCTATCCGGGCACAGCGAGTGAGTTCTGGTCTGCTTGTGTATGTCAAATTATTCTTTAATCGAGAATTGCAATGAACATGGTCTTATATTCTCATATCTTCCAAAGGTCAATATAGATCCCAGATATGTATGCAGATCCTGTGTTTTAGTTGTACTAGATAGGGCTATCTTCTAAGGAGTACATAATCTTTCATCTTTACCTAGGTAGAATGTCTTTACTATGAACATTCAAATGGATAGCCATACATACACAGAACATGATAGGAACAAAAAGAAAAGACAACCACAACGCCTAGAACTGCGCCTTGAATGCCCATGGTCATCATATTCTTAGAAAATTGAGGGTATTGAGAGAACAAGATGACAGGAAAAAGCGAGAAAGGGAACCGAGACCGAAATAAAGAGGAAAAAGGTCTACTTATTTCCCCCATCCACGAAGTCTCATGCCCTCCTCAATAGCAGTCCAAATACCCTCCACTACCTCACGATCCCGCCACCGCCCACCACCGTGAACACCATTCTTCTCGTCCCAACGCTCAACAGCGAAAGTCTCAACACCTCGACCCCAGCCCTTAACCTGGCTAGGGACATCCTCACCACGCCACCCGATATACACACCGGTGGCGTGCTTGAACAGCTCCGGCGGCGAAGACCACTTGTACGACTTGAACTGCCAGGTCTGGCCGGTAGTGAAGACGGCGACAAGTCGGTTCCAGTACTCGGGTTTGAAGTTGGTCGTGCCGTCCACGACGATGAACTTGGTTGGGCGGGTGGGCTTGCCGCCGGCACGGGAGCTTGCGCTCGCGGGGTTCGAGGCGTCGCCGTTGAGGCGGAGCGGTCGCTCGAGCTTCACGAGGTTGGCGTCTGTGGCGCTGGAGAGTGTTGGGTGGTCTGGGGTACAAAGATGCCTTCCTCGAGGAAGGATTTGACGTTCGACATGCGGATGAGGGATGAGGCGGAAGGGGAGATTAGGATGATTGGGTCGGGGCGGGAGTGGGAGGAGCTCGACTTGCGCGATGCCATCGAGAGGCCGGCTGATGGAGCCGGGATGGAGCCCTTGATGCCCGGTTTGGCGTTTGGCTGGCCCGGCCGACTGCGGTTGCGGTCGAGGAATAATTCGGCGCTCTTGCGGACATGTGAGAAGTCCTTGGGAGTGGGGGATTAGCTTGCTAAGGTCTATCGCATCACTGGATAGAGTAACTCACTGTCGACTTGATTCCCCGCAGTACTGTGTTGCGGTCACCGGTCTTCCGCTCCCCATTGTAAATCTCCTGTAGTCGAGGGTCGACCTGCTTTTGTGGGCGACCAAGTTGAGTTCCAGGCTGGGCGGCTCCTGCAGCTCCACTGGGGACGGATGTGACGCCGCCAATTGCACCGGCGGCAATTCCGGCCGCATTATCGGCCTGCGCAACACCTGCAGCCGCGGCGGCCGCCTCAGCAGCGGCAGCAGCACCCTCGAGGGGTTTGATATGTTCGCTGTCGTCGGAGGCACCCTCTAGCCAGGTGAAAAGATCGAGGCGCTCGAGGAAGATGAGAATCTGAACACTTTCTTCCTTGGCACCCTCTTTCGTCTGCTGCTTCAGCGCTTCATTGAATTCTTGCGCCTTGGCGATGTACTCGGGAATAGCGACATCTTTGTTCTGCCAGGCGAAAAGGATACTGCGCAGGTCGACAGGGGAGTTGGTAGATGCTGAGATGAATCGTGTGGGGGTTGACAAAGCGATTGTCTGAGGAACTGGTTGGGTGAAGTAGAGATGTGTGGCTTTGGCCAGGTCGTCAGTGGCAGGTTGGTCGGAGAGCTCGGACGAGGTGGTCGGCGTTGGCAGGTTGCCAGAGGCAATCGCACGTCGAAGTGACAGGAGAGGATCTTGGAGTGCAGCCTCAGTTGCCATTGTTGTAAATAGGGCAGTGGGCCCTTGGTTGCAGCAGGTATATGTAAGAAAGTTGTCGGGGCTGGGTTGAAGAACGCGCATTTGGAGTCGAAAGCTCCGCAGACCTGCACGTGACGCGGTATTCCAATCCATTTCAAGTCTGGCCTTTGAGATTCTTCAAGGAATTGTTTGAGTGAATTATTTTCATGAAGAGATAGATACCATTTCACTATATTCACGTTGCTTCATAATTTTCATCCACTCCTTAACTACCCATGCACCAACCTTCACTGCTTAGTGTCTGCTCATATACTCCAAGCCTGTTCCGAACAATCAGCGGAGACACCTCAGTGCAGGGCTGATATACCGCCACATCCAGCTCCATGCACCGAAAAAGGCCGTGACTCCAGTGAAAAGAATCAGCGTTCCATACTGGGTTTCGTAGCCAGTATTGCCACTCAGGCCACTCGAATCCCCCAAAGACCCCGACTGAAGCAGCACCGCACTAAGAGGCCCACTGATAACATTTCCAATCCCTCGTCCACCAGCAAGAAGACCAAACACAAGTCCAGTGTCCAGGGATGGCGATGAGTCACGCTTGATCTGAGTAATCACCCCAGACCAGGTGGAGCTAAACCCACCGGCAAAGAAGCCATATGTGATGGAGAAGATAGTAAGGAGGGCAATGGCTGTGTGTGACGAGTCCGACCCTGACGATGCCATACCCCAGAATAGAAGCACTGATAATGCCGAGCCAATCGATGATAGCAGCATGATGTTTGTGACGGAGAAGCGGTCACAGAGTGCTCCCAGCGCTATCCCACCAAAGATAGATGTTGCGTTAAATAACGAGACCAGCATTGTACCAGTGTTCTGGGATAGCCCGACGGTCGTTGTCGAATAAGAAGGGAGGAATGTCGTCGGCAAGAAATATCCAAAACTCTGGATAATATTCCCCGTTTGCAGCATCCAGAATGTGGCTTGTCTAAGGAAGCTCAGATCCAAGCGGCGGGCTGAAGCAGATGGCGATACTGGGATACGGGGTTTCATGAATGGTAAGGCCATGAGGGTGGTTAACAGCTAGATTGACAATTCGGAGCTTTTGTCAGCTGTGGCTTCAGAACGTGAAAATCATTGACAGCCGGATGGTTTGGTATCAAACCTAAGACACATCGTCTACACCAAAATAAGAGGAAAGGAGTTGGCTCATACCGTAACGACAGTCCACGCCCTCAGTGTATTACTGGAGCCAAACCTATTCAGACAAGCACTAGCAATGAAAGGCAAGGCAACCCCAGTAATACTCTTTGCAGCCCACATCGTTCCAAGAGCAAGGCCCTTTCGGCGCAAGAACCACTGGTCAAGGTACAAGGAAGACGGACTGAACAAGAGCCCATTCCCAATGGCACACATGACACCCTGGGTGCCAATCAAATGCCACACCTGCACCGAGAATGAGGATAACAGAGATCCTACCACGGTGATGGCCAAGCCTGCCGGTGCACAATAGTATTGTAGATGCGGGTATCTCGTTAGAAGCGTAAAAGTGATAGGCGAGAGAAGATAAAGGAGTCCCTAGGATAGAGCATTAGACTTGACTAAACCAGACCTCGTACTCTTCTGCATACAGTAGAAGTAGTTCCGACAGTTGCCAGGTCATTCTTGCTCCCCTGTAGGACGTCATGTGTTGAGTAGTACTCTTGAAAGACACCAAAGACAGTGGAGAACCCTAGAATGCTCCGTTAGTATTTATATGCAGCTTTTGCTCAGTCACAACATACCCCAGACTGGTATCTGAATGAAGCAGCATGAAGCTAACATCAGCCATGCAGCTTTCCCTCCATCTGCTGGAGGAAGTGTGGGCTGCTCGATCTCAGATACTTCTGTAGATCCGGGATCAATCTCGTTTAGCACGATGCTTTGATTAGAATCGTTCATTTTGCTTTAGAATGGCATAAGCATTGCATATGAGTTGTAGATTGAGATCACAGATATAAGGGCGGAAACGAGGGGTCGCGTGAGGCATTTCCCCTCGCGGTGCTTGAGTCATCCTGCGCTTCTTTCAGCCTATCATCTCGCATTAAATTGAAGCTTGACTTCGGATTGAATAGAAAGTGTATTAACCTGGGTTTGACATTAGCAAAATCTGACACAGAGAGGAACATCAGAGAATAAAGCATCGCTAGTCGAGAGATACCAAGTGATAAAGCAGGAAAAGTTACATTGTTCATACAAGCTATCTAGCATCTCAAAAAGAGGCCATACATATCCAAGATTAGACTGGACAAATCGTGAAAGATCAAGTGCTGCATCTCAAGCAGGCACAATTCTCAAGACCCTGACCCAAATGGTATTTCCCATAACCAAGAACCAATTCCAAACCACGCCATACGCCATCCAGAGTCCGAAAAGTCGGAGGGAAAAAAAGAAGCCGGCACAGAAAACAAAATGAGAAAAAAAAAGAGGTTGAAAGTAGTCCGAACGCCTGTGCCGCCTCGCTGTAAGGTATCGAAATGAAATCACACGAGAAAAGAAATTTTGGGTCGTAAGAAACGTTAAATCCACGGCGGAATTTTCCTTTTTATCACAGGCCCACCATTACTGCCACGCGGATGGTCGTATTACGAAGGGATAGACGGGTTTTTGGTGGGTGTCGTCTCCGGTGCGTCCTCCATGGAGATATCTGGAGAGTCTGAGGGCTCATTCTTGTCACCTCCAGGTTCGGTCTTGTGGGGGAGGTTCATGATTATCACCAAACACCGTTGTGATGGCCAGAAAATGTTGGGTACGTAGACGAGAATCACCAGGAGGCGGAGCAGGAGTAGGAGCAGGAGCTGGGGGAGGAGGAGGAGGAGGAGCCGGGGCAGGAGGAGCTGGTTCTGAAGTTGGAGCGGTCGCCATAGTGCCACGTCGAATCAGATAATCACCAAGACTGAGTTTCTTCTTGGCGGGTGTGGCTGCGAGTGCAGAACCAGAAGTTGGCATGAGAGAAATTGGGGAAGCTGTGTCGTGAGAACTAGGCGATGCGAGACTCCCTGTCGACATAGAACCGGGACTAAGCGCTGACGGGATATTCGAGGCCCTTGGTGGTGGCATGGAAACATGTAAATTACCACGATTGCCAGCCCCAGGCATCCTGAAGGTATGTGCTGCAGTGGATGGCCAATAAGGCGGAACTGCCGGCTTGAGCAAATCACTGCTAGGTCCAGACGCCGAGGATTCCAGTCTGTACGAAACGGGGCTCCGGGTATCAACGTCACCTTGGCTAGGTCGCGCTGGAAGGTCATAATGCATTCCTCGGATCGCAATACCATGGTACTTGTATTCAGGCTGGGGATACTTGGACTGGTGGAAAGACCACCGAGGGGGCATCGCAAGGGGACCGTGATCAGCAGGTATTCCCATTCTGTCTGAGTCTTCCTGGAGCAACTCGATATGAGACCTGTCGTCGATTGGAAGCGGGAACCAACCATACCACCAGGGGAGGACTCCAGATGGCACCACACTCAAGTCGCCGGCCTCCCATGCATTTCGCTGAGCCCAGTCCTCTGCGATGTGGTGTCCCGCGCACCACCGGATCTTAAGCATAAGTGTTGGATGGATCATGTCGAGTTTGTATCCTCGCCTCAGACGTTCTGCACGCAAGAAGGAGCGCTCAACATCGTCGGCGTAAAGTTCAGTTTGAGCGTCGACATAGGCAACTCGATGCTGGGGCGATTGTCCTGTCATCTCAGAGGATCGAGTCGCGCCAGGCTCGTGATAAGGTTTGAAGCCATCACCAGTTTGAGTTGAGCTTGAGACTGTTGCAAGGTGGACCGTCTCGGATGGCCAGTAGAACGCTTTTTCCTTTTGGGATTAACGGCTTTAAGCTGCTCTAGCTGTTGGAACTGCTTTTCGGCATCCGCTATCTTGCGTCTTTCGCGACTGGAGAGCTCCGGCAGTGTTAGCTGCAGAGCCGTGGGGCTGAGATCGCGACTGCCAGTATGTCTACCACGCGCGGAACCAGAATTTGATCGGGTGTCGGCTGCGGGATCATGCTCGTCAGAATGTTTGGTGTCGCTGCCGGCGTGACCGATGTCATGGATACCGAGGGGTTTTGGCTTCTTGCCCTTGCCCTTCACCTTCGACTTTGCGCGTTTGTTGGCAGGAGGCTTGGCGCGTCGATCAAGCTTGTTCAGTACGCAAGTTTGTGGATTTCCACAAGCACAACCACCGAAGTTCGCCAACGTGGTGCTAATGCAAATAGCGGCGTCCTTCGGATCTACCACTCTGTCCTTGAACTCCTCCTTCACTGTCGTGTCGGAAGGAAAGAAAGAGTCGTCAAAATACCACATCGTGGTAATTTCCGAGTTTGCAGGAATGTCTCTTTTAGCAACGAAACAGAAATGGTACTGCCGGCCATTGGTGATGTAGATTTTCAAGTTAACGTTGGCCTCACATGACCGCCTGACGTGCCGGAGCTCGTTCCCTTCCTGACGACTGTCGATGTACAAGTTCAACTGCCGGTTGAAGAACACGAAAGGCATGGCGTGCCCCAATTCCTCCCATCGGTTGCTGTCGAGCTTTTTGTAATCCTTGACGTGACCTAATTTGCCAAAGATTTCACCGACAACATCGTCCTTTCGAACCGGATCCTGTGTTTTCAAGATCTTGTGAACTGGGTGCTTACCACCGATCTCAATGGTCGAGTCCGTGATGGTCTCTGTTGTCAGCGAGGGCCAGCGAGACCGATCCATAGCCTCTTCGGACCGTTTGGCGAAGTCTTCAACACTGAGTCCATCGGTAACTCGCGCCAAGATCTGTGGGTCCTTCAGCCATGCAACAATTTCATTGACGAAATCCACGCCGTAATTGAGAATGCTCTTCGATTCAACAAATTGATCATCGCGGTCGTAAAGAGAGAGAAATTCGTCCGAATAATGAGGGATGGGAGGGCCAGGGATGGTTGTCGGGCTCATCGCAACCGAGGTGGAGGATCGACGATTTCGCGATTCAGCCGACTGACCTGGAACCGAAATACCACCTATTGAAGTTGATGGGCGGCGAGACACCTTTGCTTTCTTGGACGGTGGCTGCTCACGGGAACCCGAGTCATGTCGTCCGTGACCAAAGGCATTCACCTCGGCATCGTTAGACTTTCGCTTTTGTGTTTTGGGGCCAGATCGTCTTGATTTCCGGTCACCGTCCTCGCTTTTCTCCCGGATCCGCCGCTGCCGTTGTCGTTCGTGGGCACGACGATTGTCAAGGGGCCGTGGCTCGCAGTCGACACAGTTGTGCACATCTGGTACTTTCTTGTCTGGATAGTAGCAGAGAATGTGCTGCCATGTCTCGCACCCTTCACAGAAAACCGTGTTGCCATCATCTTCATCGAACGAGCAAATGCATTTGATGGTGTAAGGTTCTTCATCGGGTGCGCCGGAGTCAGAGGCGGCGCCGTCGATGGCGGCAGGGGACCCGCGATGGGCGTGGACCGGATAGGAATCCGTTGTGGCGTGCGTGATGGCGAGGGAGGAGGTATCTGTCATCGCCGACAGATAACCCCCTCTCAGGCGAAGACAAAATGATGTTTTCTCGACAGAGGCGTAGCCAGGCTGTCACTGTTCAAGTCGCATATCAATTTTTCTCGTAGTCGTGTAGCTTTCCAATCTCGTCTGGTTGGACAAGGGACGCGTTGGAAAGTCGAAGACGGTGCGGTCACAAGGAAGCGAAAGGGGGGGAAAGAAGTCGGAGAATCGATAATCGGGAAGAGATTAAAAGAGGTTGGCGCGAAAGGTTGAAAAGGAGAGAAAGGAAGGAAGAAAGGAAGAAAAGCGCGAAGAAAAGAGGGTAGGGGAAAGGAGAGGAAAAAGAAGAGAGCGAGTTTGAGGAACTGGAGACAGAGGAAGGAGGAGGCTACGGGGCCTAAGGCAGAGAATGGGCCGTCCGGGTAGGCAGAGAGACCAAGTGCGTAGGGGGGCTTGAAAGGAGTTCCAAGGTTGAGACCTGCCCAGGTGGGAAGTTCAGCGAGGGAAGAATGACTCGACCCAAAAACAGCCATCCAAGGGCGAGGTCTCTGCCTCTTCTCTTTCCTGGTGTTTCATTTTGATCAGAGAGAGATTGTCAGTTTTGAAAATTCCAAGGTTACCGGTATGGTAATTTGGTAATCTGCAAAACCGACTGTTCTCAGCAAGCCATGGAATACACTAGTCCATATTAGGGCTAGTGTCATTCAATGTAGTGGAGAAAGTCACGGGAATGTCATTGGATGCCCTAGGCATCCTGGAGGTAATCAATGGGGCGGGTTAGCATCTAGATGGGTGTGAGTAGGAAACTGATATGAAAGAAAAAAAAAAAAATCAAGAATATATCTACCCTCAGTCGAATATGAATCGAGGGGGCAGTCTTATTGACCCTTCCACCGGGTTATAATGAAAGCCAGACGTGGCATGGAGTAAAGCGAGATATCTCTGCAAAGCGAACAAGATCCCAAGAATGGTATAGATCTTGAATGTGCTGGAAGGCTTTGTGATCTGGTCCATTAAAACCTCTTAGACAACGGGGAATTTTCCTGAGGGAGGACAAAGGATTTCCTACGAACTCGGCTCGGGAAAGAAATCCGTGAGAATGCAAGGGGGAAAAAAAAAGGCGATATGGGCTACCTACGGGAAGTATTAGAGGTTCAAATGAAAGGGGTTTGGTGGACAAAGTATCCAGGGGAATATAAGAAAGTTGAAGAAGCAAAGTAAAAAAGTAACATGGGGAAAACACGGGAAAATGCTTGGGAGAGATAGAAGATGAATATTGGGTTCAAAGAGGGGCAAAGGGTCATCTGTTCTTGTACGACAAGGTTTCAGACATTATATTGTCAAGTGTGATTAGAAGAGAGAAGCGAAAAGAAGTTGGAAAGGTTCCAAAGAGGTTAAAGGGGCTTCCAAGGTTGTTAAAGATTCCGATATGATTTGTGATTTGGCTTTTGCCACAAAAGAACAAAGAAAAATAATACAAACAAAACCCCATTTGAATTCAAATTGTCCCGGTTTCGGTACAATATATATGAAATGTTATGAAATGTTACTGTATTATTGGGTATTTCTCCTCTTTCAAAGGTTCTCTTTGTGGACGTGTACTATGATTTGCAAATCGCCTTAATGGTTCTTCTTGGGTTACGCAAGAAACACAAAACTTGAATTCCAGCCTTGGAAACAAACAATTATATGTAATCAATAATAACAATGCTGGCTCCTAGCCCTGGAGTCTCTTATACAATCCACGTGTCCTCGCCATTTCCATCTTATCTTGACACTCACTGCTCTCTGAACGTAGCCTGACTGACTCGCAATTCAAACGCCCCAGAAGCCTCCGGGATTACATCGACTTCCCCCCCAATGCGGGTTCGTCTTCTGTGTCCGAGGCTCTCTTGGTCCTGCACGGTCACCATGGCTGAGTCCACCCATATCCATTTGCCTTTCAATTTCGGCAACGGGCACAAACTCTTGGAATCGACGGAATAAGTACAGCAGGCTGAATACACCGATATTGACATATGCGATGATCAATCTGGCGGTCAGGTTTCCCTTGGGAGCTGCCCACAAGCCGCCGCCCAGCAGCAGTAGGGTACTAATGGCCATCCCGAAGTATGTGGCAAATGGCTGTACAGAGAAACTATACCGCTTAGCGACTCCCTTCGCTCTGAGTCGTCGATTGAAGCGAATATAGATGGCGCATGACACAAGCGAGGAGATGAAACAGGCGCTCGTGACCAGACGAAGGAGATAGGTGTGCATGGTCGTACTTGGGATTTTCACTGAAACAAAGGCAAGACAGGAGAACAAGGCGGACGCCACAACGGCCAAATATGGAACATGTCCACGGTTGCGGGTAGAAAATGCCGAGGGCGCATGGCCGAGCTCCGACATTGCACAAAGTGTGCGAGAAGAGAGAAACAAAAAGGATCGTCCAGAAGCCACCGCGGAGAGCAGGATCGCGACCATCGCGATCGTAGGTACAATTTGAATCTTTGCGTCTTTGAGCCCGATCAGGTAAGGAGAAAACCCGGAGCCCGTTCCGTTGTTTGTCAGACGTGTGTCATTGAAAGGAGCCATAACTCCCATGGCCAAGGAGCTCAGGATATACGGAAATGCCGTTTGAGAAACGTCAGCTTTGACTACACCTGGGATGCCAGCGCTTAGAATCGCTGATTCACCAATTGACGGCATAAGTGATGCTGGCATTTCCGCGTGGTGCACAATCAGCTCGGGGGCAAACGCGAAAGCGATGGAGCCGTCGAGAAGACATTGGAAGAAAGCCAGGAATCGTCCCGATACACCTCGAACTAGATACTCGTTCATGGCCCCTGGGTGTTTCCAGTATTTGAATCCCCACGAGGGCTGCGCATCCACACCTCCAAGACCCAGAGCCAGAGAGAGGGCGAAGAGGGTCGCCATTGTGCCGATCTTGATCGCAGTGAACAATCGCTCGGAGCTCTTGAAGATTCTTTCCGGCAGGAAGTTGCATCCAACGACGATGGTCGTGATGATAACCAGTCTGATTGCGATCGTAGAACCCGGCTTCCACAGGCCAAGGTTGACCATCGCCGATGTGATTTCGTATGGGACGAACAAAGCGAGGGTGTACCAGCGAAGGTATGCTGAAGCAAATGCCAGACTTTTTGACATGTACTTGTAGCCATTGGTGACTAGTGTCCCATGTGGCGATGGCAAGTGAGTGGATACTTCAGCCACGCTCGTGGTTATGGCAAAGGTCAGAATGGATAGGATGATATACGACAGGAGTAGCGAGGCGGGTCCACCAACCGCGAGCGCCTGGCCAGCGCCGATGAACAGGCCAGTGCCAATGGTAGGACCGATAGCCATGGTGAATTAACAATGAATATAGATAATGAAGTAATTATAGGTGATGAGGATAGAAGGTTGAGAGTGGTTTCGGCTTGAGAAGAAAATTGTCAGGGTGTCAGGAAACCAACCACAGCATCTCCAAATCGTTCTTTCCTTGTATAATGGGGATAGTTCGAGATTAAAACAGAAATAGCAACCTTGAATTCGACTAATTGGTTCCAGAGATACTACACAGTGAGAACACAGGAGTATGCAGAAATCAAATGTAAAGGGTATCATTGATTGTGAAGGAAAATAAATGGGGTGAGGGTTGGAAGAGACAAGTATTGGGCACTTTGCAAGAATTTTCCATGCCTCGCAGTGCTTGGAAGGACAAGATCACTGACAAGCCATGTCTGTTTCGGCGAACTCGAGCCATTCGCCAGACAAAGACCTTTTCCAGAACCGAACTGCCCCATCGTCCCCGGAGGAAATCAACGAGTCACCTAACAGTGGATTAGCGAAAAAGGCCTAGGGTTGTAGATACAACGATGGAATACTTACCAGAAAAGGAGAATTGAACCTGCCACACATCGAGGTGCTTAGTATCAATGCAAGCCACCTGTTTGAACGAGTGCCGAAATTGGGATTCCCCGGTGGCTTGGCGATCAGTCACCGACGCAGGCACACGGCTTGCGAGAGCAGAACCGATCCCGGACTGTGATGTCGCTCGGAGTGATGGTGACTGTGACTGGGATTGGGACTGTGACTGCATGCGAAGGTCCGCCTTCCGGCCATTAGAGTTCTGTGCTTGGCCAGCTGGCATCGTGTACACTTCAAAGATGCGGACCAGACCATCCTTGCCGCCGCTCGCAATAAGATCGTAACCACGAACAGAACCATTTGCCCAGGAAATGTCTCTCACAAGGCCACTGTGACCATTCAGTTCAATTGCATGGTAGAATCTTCGGTTTGCATCAGTGCGATAGACCTTGACGGTGTCCATGGCAGCCACAACTAGAGACAAGCTCTTCCGATCAGAATCCGGTAAGACAGTGTGAGTGATATCGGTAGGATCATGGTGAAACTGGACTTTGAAACTTGTTTCCTCCCCGCGTTCCGGGGCGGTACACACTCGGAACTGGTCAACAGGCTGCCAATCTGCAAGGCTATCGGGGCTGACGGGTTCCATAACCATGAGATAGCCATCGCGTGTTATCACGGCCAGCCATGACTCCAGGTCAATGTTGCGGAAGTCGAGTGATACAAATGGATGTCTTTGGGGTGCGGTCATGCGAAAGACCGATTTGAAACGCCGTCCTGAGTTTGGTGGTTGGGTTACATCTTCTTGCCAAATTTTCAACTTCATGTCCTCTCCAACACTGCCGATATGTTGGCCCGTGAAAGGACCATTCCATGTGGCCTGATATAGCAGTTTAGTACATGAGCCGCAATGGTAGCCTTAGAATTGTGCCCTGGCTTGTTTGGGGACATACATCGCGTATCTCAGCATCGTGGGCGCGCCAGGTATCTACCAGTTGCCATTGGCCATCCTTGAGATCCCAAACTTTCATGCGGTGATCAGAAGAAGCGGTGACAATACGGTTGCCATAGAAGTTGAATCTGGTGACAGTGACCAGATCCCGATGGCCAGCGTCAAAGTCGGCAAATCCGGCCGATATCTCGGGGCGCTCCACTGCCCCCATCGAAGTAGACTGGGCTGTGAGATTGACGAATTAGACAGCTGGGCCAATGACGATTTAAATTTTATGCACCTGCACGTATGAGGTATGAGACAGGTGGTTGACGTCGCCTTACCTTTATTGGTCGACGGGATATACACTCACCGCCAAATTTAGCGGTCAGATAACTCTGGCAGAACACGATAAGCTTATCGAGTATTTGGAGAATGAAGACAGATTGCGCGTCGCCGACGTGGACTTTTCCTCTTGTTGCATAGGTCAATTCCTTGTGAATTTCTCTTTGCAGCAAAAGGGACATTGTTCCTGCCACTTCAGTCGCATGTCCGCCATGCATACCTCAAACACCCTCTCCCGTAAGGAGACTTGGCGTCTACTGGCCCTCGTGGGGGCCGGTTTAGCGATACTCAACGCCACGTTCCAAGGTGATGGAGCGCCTTTAATGGCTTCAATTGCACTATGTGGCATAGTATTTGCGGTGGCTTTCAGCCTGATTCGGTGGCTGGGGCCTGCATTTATCAAAGCAGGACTTAAGGGAAAAGATATGGCAAAGCCTAGCCGGCCCGAGATGTATGTATACGGCTCTTGAACTTGTGATCATAGCATGTACTAATATTTGGGTCTAGACCTGAAACCATGGGCGCTGTCTGCGCAGTTGTATATCTGATGTCGCTCATTATGTTTATTCCGTTTGCCTTCTACAAGGATATTGTCGCAGCCACATCGGGCGGAGGAAACCGTGACGTCGTGATTGAATCGCAACATATTGAGAACGGCCGATTCCTTCATCGATTTCCGCACGGAAAGGTGGGTTCTGATTTTATATTTGCTGAGGCTGGCCTCAAGCTAACGTACAATTGGATAGCTTGCCTCTTACCTTTCTGGTCTTTTGTCTTTGCAGTCAGTCGTGATTCTCGGGATCGGTGATGACCTATTCGACATTCGCTGGAGGCACAAAGTCCTGATCCCTGCTTTCTCCGCAATTCCGATGCTCATTGTGTACTTTGTTGACTTTGGCGTCACCCAAGTTGTTGTGCCGGTGCCGCTGCAGCCCTACCTAGGTGACATTGTTGATCTTGGATGGCTGTACTACATGTACATGGCAGCGGTGTCAATCTTCTGTCCAAATGCAATCAACATGTTGGCAGGCATTAACGGTATCGAGGTCGCTCAGTCACTGGTGATTGCGATCCAATTGCTATTCAATGATGCGATGTACCTTGCACCTATGACACCATACCCACACCCTGCCACCGACTCGCACTTGTTGTCAATATACTTCCTCCTTCCATTTATTGGTGTATCAGCAGCCCTTCTCTTCCACAACTGGTATCCGTCGAAGGTGTTCGTGGGCGATACGTACTGCTATTTCGCAGGAATGGTGTTTGCCGTGGTTGGTATCCTTGGGCATTTCAGCAAAACGCTGCTGCTACTGTTCATTCCGCAGATTTTCAATTTTCTGTACTCGACCCCGCAGCTCTTCAAGCTCATTCCCTGTCCTCGCCATCGACTGCCAAAGTTCAGTGCTTCCACTGGGTTGCTGGACGCTTCTGTCACAGAGTGGACGAGTCCCCCGTCACCTTTAATTGATACCGCATTGCGCCTATTACACACTTTGAGACTGGTGCGGATCACCCAAGACGAAAATGGTCGAATTACTGAAACAAGTAATCTCACTATCTTGAATCTTTGGCTGGTGTGGATGGGTCCAATGCGAGAAGACCAACTGGCGTGGCACATGGTTGCAGTGCAAACTGTCTGCGGAATGATCGGTTTGTTCGTACGACATCGTCTCGCATTGCTCGTGTTCCACCATGATAACAGGGAATTCGGTTTCATCGCATAGCTTTAGAAGTCTCCTGGGTTGCGAGAGTCCTGGGCACAAGCCAATCATAGAGTCATAACCTTTTCAATGTATATTCTTTTCAACACGGACAAGGGGATTTAGGATTTATCCCAAATTTAAATTAAATCATATCCTTGCACCGGACCAATTCTCTCAGAGATTTGTGCCAACATTTACCTAGGTAGTCGCTTGCTCTAACCATTCACTCATGATCCAAGGTCTCACGCAAACCAGGAGTCTCTCTAGCAATCTTTTTATCCCCAAAGGCTTCTCCGACCTCTTTAACAATGAGCCAGGCAGGGAATATCGCGATAGCCCACAGGCCGAAGTTGAGGTATATACTACCCACCGCGGCCATGATGCTCACGCTACTTAGGCCATACTGGAGATATCCCGTTAGTATTCATGTTATACAGAAGCGAGTCGAGAGGTGTACGTACGCTGACACACTGAGCGGCGGATTCAGTCCCACGCAACAAGCCTGCAATCCGGACGACCTCTTCTTGATCATCCGCAAGGTTGCCCACCAAGAAAAACCTGATCAATCAGCATAATTTCAACCGAACCGTCACCCAGCGAGAATCAACTTACAGATACATATAGTTGAGTTGGAAGCCAGCAACCCAGAACAGGAAGAGGACGAAGGCTCTTCCAAAACCTGGGTCAGTCCAGTCATATATCGGGTCTGTCTTGTTGAACTCCGTTGTCAACACTGAAGCCCAGATCCAGCACATGCCTTGCCAGCCGACGACTAAGAAAAATGCGTATCGGCTTCGCTTTTTCAATGATATCCGCTTGGTGTCAAGGAAGGCTCCTAGAAGGTTGCCGATTATCAAAGCAATCACACCGGAAAGGAATGACCCGAGAGCTCTGGCCCGTACTGAGAACCACAACCCTTCGTACGAAAACATCACCGCCTCTGTATAAACAGCCTGGCAAATAAATGGAATGATGTACAGGAATTTGCGACTGATCCAAAGCTTCGACATACTCTTCAACTCGTATCCGATGCTATTCGCCACCTGAAGTTGAACAGGGATTCCGTCTTTTCGCTGTACCTGAGATGGATTGTTCAAAAGCAGACCAGCAAAAGGGCCAAGTGCTTGTAGCGCAATAAAAATCAGGTACACAGTGTATGAGATAGAGCCTGAAGTCGATCGATGAGCATTGACACCGAGACTGATGACACCACCGAGTATTTGTCCTCCAACTCGGAAGCTGAGCCAGAACCCCAAGAAACGTCCTTGGTTGTATGGCTCGGGATATGAAAGTGCGATTGCTGCCTCTGCCATCCAAAAGATGCCTGCTGACATGCCGCAAAGTGCCGCGCCCAGGATAACCAGCCATTCTTGACCAAATCGGTTGTTTGTATATAGCCCTGCTGCGTAAGGTGCGTATCCCATTGTTCCCACGATAAGTGTCCATTTGATGCCGATAAATCGCACGATAACACTACCAAAGAAGCAAGACACTACCATAAGCCCGAAGGTCAAGGCGTTCGCTGCGTTGACAAGATAGGGTTCCTCTTCGCCTCCTCCACCCAAAGAGTTCATGGCGCCCCAAATTCCGGGGGCAAGAAAGTTGCAAATGCCGAGAATAAAGGCATTGTAAAACGTCGAACGGTACCATTTGACTTTCAGGGTAACATTCAGCTTCATCGACTTTGAACAAGAATAGATATTGCAAGCTCACCTTTATGTGGCCCACCAAGCGGCGAATTGAAGGAATCCGCACTGTTCGACTCGTCACTTGGCGCAACGTCTTTTTCGGAGTTTGTCATAATAAATGGGAGTGGATTATTGGGGAGTCGAATTATTTTTGACCGGCGTTGGGGTGGTTTATAGCCGGAGTGCCCACCCGAGATCTATATACTCCATATCAAAGTTGTCGGCTGTACTGCCTCGAACGATTTGTCCAAAATGGTAATATCAGAAAGTATTGATTTTCTTGTGGTCTTTCAAACTCCCTGCCTAGCCCCCGATGGATCTAGCGTTGAGACTCACTTAATGTTGTCGTTCTGTGGTGGAATTACGTGCTCGCACGGAACTTCCAGGAGGCGGCACAAATCCTACAACCCCGAATTGAAAAACGGTTAAAATGCTCAGATCTACTGAGAAAGAGGCTCGTCAATGAATGTAATACCAAGCGGATTGTTAATTATCAAGGGGGGTTTTGAGGAATCAGATGTATGGGAACATGGAGACACGCTAGGAACCCCAGAATTGTATTCTATACAATATATGTGGAATAGATTCGGAATATTCTCTATGTTCGAATAATATTCGGAGCTCAGGTTGTACTAATCACTATGTTGTATAAAAAGATGTGCTTTGTTTTACAGTCACTATGTTGTATAGCAAATCTGATGACAGATATATATTTCCGGATCTGTAATATTGAACAATTCTAGTTGGTTAATAATTCAAGAAAATCAAATTAATCCATATTTTCGATTATCATCACTTCCAGATATTCGTGATTCAGGCCCAGAGTGTTGAAATCCTGTTTAGGGGAGCAAGTTTCGTCATCCCAACCCGGGATCACATCAATTTGGAGATGAATTTTGAACTTTGGGACTTGGGAGTCAAATTTCCATTTCGTATTTCAAGAGAGCAGAAAATATTCGATTTTCTATTGGAATATTCGGTATATATAGCTAAGCAGATTTATATCACTTCCCTTGGATCATTCTAATCCTCATAGCCCTCTATCTTTCGACAAATATAAGAGCGTTGATCGACCCTCGGTCTTCAGTTTATCACGCCATTCGTGCCCGCGATGAGCAATGGGTAATGACTATGGACAGGCCTCGGAAGTACGGAAACGCTCTTATTGCGTAAATGTGAGACGAAATTATCCCATTGATCTTGGTAGGAAGCCCCAGGGCCAAGCGTTTTGTGGAGGTGCTCCAGCCCTAGGTACGTGCTTATGGGAGGGATTGGTATCACTGCCCCGCGCCCTAAAATGAGGCGTGCTTTGGCTTTATCTTCTCGTCCGAGAGATCGTATAGACTGGTACCAAGGGCAATATAGATAGAGCCTAGTTGAATTGGCGTTTCTCTGTGAGCCTGCTTCAAGTCATGCCATTACTACCTTCAAGCATCATGTCGACTACCTCTACTTGCCTCCAACTCGAAGTGTTGCAGAAGACCCCGACTACCTTCCACCAGAACCTGTTTTCGCAGTCTATCTCAGATTGCTCTAATGAGTCAAGATCTGAGAGTGAACCCCCGTCACCACGGTCTGAGGAGTCAAGGCAAAGAGTCTTGCTTCTCAAGGGGGCCCGGGAACAGTACGCATTAGTAGAAGATCATGCTATTCCTTCTGTTTTGCATGAGGGAGAGATTCTTGTCAAGGTATGTATGACATGCACCCGCCGACTGGATCTTGTATAACACGAGGTGCTAATTCTTGATTTGCAGGTCCTCGCAATCGGCCTCAATCCTATCGACTGGAAGGGACCGTGAGTATTACTATTCTACAGCTGGACATCAGCACTCCCGAATTATACCCAACAGCTAACCGATGAATCGATCAGGGCATTCAACTTTGGTATCCCCAGCCTCCCATGGATCAACGGGCGTGATCTGGCTGGTCTTGTATTACAAGTCCCCAAAGGGCCATCACGTCTTCGTGTAGGCGATGTCGTGCTGGTTCCATCGACAGATTACCGGGATATTAGGAAAGCAGCATTCCAAGAATACGCCATTGCTAATGACTTCAATGCTGCCCGAATTCCTTCTTCAACATCTATCCATGCTTCGGCTTCTGTTGGAGTCGCATTCGTTGCCGCTGTGCTCGCTTTGGGCGTCTCGTTTGGGCTAGACTTCTCCCTCATCTCACAAGCCCCTGGTCCTAATTTGCCCGATATCATCAAAAGACTTGACCGAAATGATATACCCACCGACATCCATGAAGAATGCTTCGCGTCATTATTAGACTCAGAAAAGCCACAACGTGGAGATTGGGTTGCTATCTGGGGAGGTAAGATACCCAATGCCTCCAATACTACGATCCGACCACTGACATCCTTATTACAGCCTCGACGACTACGGGTCTGATAACTCTTCAATTGGCCAAACTCGCCAGGTTACGGGTGATTTGCGTAGCGGATGCAGCACGGCATGGTGCTAAGCTTGTGCAGTCCGGTGCAGATCTGCTAGTCGATCGACATGATCCTGATCGTGCGGTGGAAATTATTCGCGGTGTCACTGGAGGCAAGCTGCGATATGCCATTGATATAGTGGGAAGAGACACAGCAACACAGCTTGAAAAGGCTCTTAATCCCGATGGCCATGCCCATCTCCTTGGATTAACCGGGCTTCCGAAACAGAGGAACCTGGGGTACAATATCACACTGTGCCCATTAAGCTCTTCCATACTGCTCCTGCGGTGGGTGAAGCTATGGTGTGCTGGTTGGAAGATCTTCTGCAATCGACGAATCTTACATTGCCAGAGATTGTCCATGCAGAGGGTGGGTTAGAGGGTATTAATGCGGCGCTCGAGACGTTGCGCAGTGGTTCAGTGTCAGGCAAGAGGATCGTGGTTGATCTGGGCTCTTTGCCTCGGTAGCCGACGAGGTTCCGTGGATTCTTCCGACACTTTATGAAATTTTTGCTTCAGGAGACACGGGCATTGGCGTTTGGTATCTGACTTTCGGTAGATTAAATTAGACCATGAAACAAGTTCAAAATATGGCAGTTCTTTGCGAAGAACATGTGAAAGCGTCTGATACCCCCCGGGGTTGTATTATGGAATGACTTAGCACCGGTGTAAGAGAGCGGATGAATGTCAATGTATACCTCTCCGTTTCCAATATAACATCAGGGGTATACTTGATGTTTCCCCAGATCCCCATATCCACTATGCCATCATGCCGTGTTCGCAGTGCTAATATAAGCGTTGAGTCAAAAAATGGCGGGCCGATCGGAGGCGGAACCTTGGAAGTAACAGCCAATCAGCGCATTTACATTACTTGGTCCGGAGCGGGTCTACGAGTGTCCGCCACCAAGCGAGGTTAGCCGCGTTCCCCTTTTTGGATCATCCAGCGCCGACCGATATCGGTCATCCCTTGTGTTGCCACTTCGGCCAATAAAATTGCTACCATTCGCCGCTGACCGGCCGAAATCGGCATTGCCCCTCGAGAAGCTCTCCAGCGACATCGCGCGGATGCTTCAGAGCAGAAAAATATAACAGTCATTCCAATTCCAGTTCCCCAGGTCTCGGTACTTTACTATATATTATATTGCTCTTCATTGGAGCTCCCGCCTATTATCTCCCCTTTCTCTCATCCTCAAAACATTGTACCTTCATATCCTCTATTCACCGCTGCTTTCAATCCTTTCTATCCCCCCCACCATGCCTTCTGCCGAGTCAGGACCCAAGACCTTGTATGACAAGGTCTTCCAAGACCACATCGTCAATGAGCAAGAAGATGGCACTTGCTTGATCTACATTGACCGACACCTTGTTCACGAGGTTACATCTCCCCAAGCCTTCGAGGGCCTCAAAAATGCCAGCCGCCAGGTCCGCCGGCCGGACTGCACCCTGGCTACAGTTGATCACGTATGTTAAATCCCATGTTTACTGGAAGCTCTGACTAATTATTGAACCTGTTTTCTTCGGATAGAACATTCCCACCTCTTCACGAAAAAACTTCAAAAATGCCGCCGACTTCATCAAGGAGAATGATTCGCGTCTCCAATGCACAACCCTGGAGGAGAACGTGAAGGACTTTGGGCTCACCTACTTCGGTATGGGCGACAAGCGTCAGGGTATTGTCCACATTATCGGCCCGGAGCAGGGTTTCACTCTGCCCGGCACGACTGTCGTCTGCGGTGACAGCCACACTTCCACACACGGTGCTTTCGGTGCCCTCGCGTTCGGTATCGGAACCAGTGAAGTCGAGCACGTCCTCGCAACCCAGACACTCATTACCCGCCGCAGCAAGAACATGCGCATCCAGGTTGATGGCGAGCTCCCTGCTGGCGTCACTAGTAAGGACGTCGTTCTCCACATCATCGGTGTTATCGGTACTGCTGGTGGTAATGGTGCTGTTATTGAGTTCTGCGGATCTGTCATCCGTGGACTGAGCATGGAGGCCCGTATGTCAATGTGCAACATGTCTATTGAGGGCGGTGCGCGTGCCGGTATGATTGCACCCGACGAGATCACCTTCGAATACCTCAAGGGCCGTCCTCTGGCTCCCAAGTACGGCAGCGCAGAGTGGAACAAGGCCACCAGCTACTGGTCCAGCCTGAAGTCTGACGCTGGGGCCAAGTACGATAGCGAGGTCTTCATTGATGGCAAGGATATCATTCCCACCATCTCATGGGGTACCTCTCCCCAGGACGTGGTCCCGATCACTGGCGTTGTCCCCAGCCCCGATGACTTCGAGGATGAGAACCGCAAGGCTTCTTGCAAGCGGGCTCTCGAGTATATGGGTCTTGTGTCTGGTACACCCATGAAGGATGTTGTGGTTGACAAGGTCTTCATTGGATCTTGCACCAACGCCCGTATCGAGGATTTGCGTGCCGCGGCCAAGGTGGTCAACGGCCGCAAGGTTGCCTCCAACATCAAGCGTGCTATGATCGTCCCTGGATCGGGTCTCGTCAAGGAGCAGGCTGAGTCCGAGGGTCTCGACAAGGTCTTCACTGATGCCGGTTTCGAATGGCGTGAGGCTGGCTGCTCCATGTGCCTGGGTATGAACCCGGATATCCTGTCTCCCAAGGAGCGCTGCGCTAGTACCTCCAACCGCAACTTCGAGGGTCGCCAGGGTGCCCAGGGTCGTACACACCTCATGTCACCCGCCATGGCTGCCACTGCTGCCATTGTCGGCAAGCTCGCTGATGTTCGTGAGCACGTCGTCGCCAGCCCCGTCCTCGGCAAAGCCTCGCCTAAGATCGACGTCCAGCCCGTGTTCGAATCCCCCGAGACCGAGGACGAACTCGACCGCGTCCTGGACCACCCTGCCGACAACGAGCCCCACACTAACTCCTCGGCCCTCGCTAGCGGCGGTGGCAAGAGCACCGGTCTTCCCAAGTTCACCACACTGAAGGGTATTGCCGCGCCTTTGGATCGCGCCAACGTCGACACCGATGCTATCATCCCTAAGCAATTCCTTAAGACCATCAAGCGCACCGGTCTTGGTACCGCTCTGTTCTATGAGCTCCGTTACACCGACGACAAGGAGAACCCCGATTTCGTCCTGAACCAGGGCATTTACCGCGACTCTAAGATCCTGGTTGTTACCGGCCCCAACTTCGGATGCGGTAGCTCTCGCGAGCACGCCCCCTGGGCTCTGCTCGACTTCGGCATCAAGTGCATCATCGCCCCCTCCTTCGCCGACATCTTCTTCAACAACACCTTCAAGAACGGCATGCTGCCCGTCGTTGTCTCTGATGAGGTTGCTCTGCAGAAGATTGCCGATGAGGCCCGCGCCGGCCGTGAGGTCGAGGTTGACCTTGTCAACCAGGAGATCAAGGATGCTCAGGGTAACAAGATCACTGGCTTTGAGGTCGAAGCTTTCCGCAAGCACTGCCTTATCAACGGCCTGGATGATATTGGTCTTACTCTCCAGATGGAGTCTAAGATCCGCAGTTTCGAGTCCAAGCGTACCCTTGATACTCCCTGGTTGGATGGCAGTGCCTACCTTCGCCGTGACCGCCGTGGCGCGACTATGGTCGAGGCCGCTCCTGTTCCCAAGACGAACCGTGGTGATGTGAAGAACGAGCCTCTCGAGTGGTAAAAGTTGTTTGTGTTTGTCAAGAGGCTGGGTTTGGTCACTGCCGCAGTTTATTTTTTGAGTCACATTTGGATTTCCGAATCATATTCCCCTACTTGTTGCGGCTACTATTTGTCTTTTGTTTTGCCCAGTGTTAATCATGGGCTATTTTATAATTTAGGTAGCCTACGAATTTCAACGAGAATGAATTATGATCATGGATCTGTAGTTCTATATAATAAATTTTCGTATTCCTCCACATTCTATTTTATTCCGTTCGTCACGTACGCGTATAAGGGGAATATCTTAACCATTACTCTCCCCTTTCCTGGGACGAACATCATCAGCAGGCTGCAATGTCGGTGAACTTGTACTCACGGCTAAATCAATTGATACTATAGGCACAATTATGCTTCGGGTCTTCCAACGAACTAGTTCCGTGTCCTCTTCCCTAAGCCTACGTGTACTAAGGACCTATTGACTCCTATAACACAAATAAGATCTACTATTAAGGTGTTCAGAGTGAAGTGTAGGCCAACTAAGTGGGTCTCGACGTCTATGCGTGGTCATAACCTGGCGGGTTGCTTGTCAACTTCCAAGCCAACTCACATTATATCATTATATTAGACACTAAATACTTTGGGCTGGTTCTGTTTGAGCCACCACAACGAACAGGCAGTTATATCATCAATGTAAGGAAAAATTGAAAAGACACTGCATAACTTGAATCCATTCCACCCACTTCCAACAAAACGTACCCGCATTTGTTCAGGGCTTCGATAATTGCTCCCTTCTGAAGAAAAGAAGAAATCCACCGCTGAAGTTTACACGTCAGACGATGCTCACAATAGCTTTCTTATGGGGGGAGAACATACCAGATCGAGAGCTGCAATAAAAGAGCAACCCAAAACCAAGCGTTACCTAACGCACCCGCACCAGCCGTGATATCTGGCGAGATAGGCCCTGGTCCAATGTTGTTTGGTGCAAAGGCTCTTGCACAGATAGTCGCGATGGAGCCCAGGACCTGGGACACCAGAAGGGTGAAGCAGATATGCATACGTGTCAGTGTTTGCAGCAGAATCATACCAAACCCGAGACCTTGTAATGCATCCAAGATCCCGAGCCAGAGCCAAAGGCTGCGGGATACAAGAGCCCCCGAGGTATAACTTCCAGCCCAGGGGAGGAACAGTCCGGATCCAGATGTGCCCCACCAGATTTGGGCCCAACGTGGAGCACCCAGACCACATGCGAGAACTGGGAGGATCCAACTATGGGACTTGGATAGTCTAGCTAGCAGGAAGAGAACCGCTATCCAAGCAAAGCCAAAGAATGCAACGCAGAGAAGTAGGATTTGCCACGAGCTGGCGTGCTGGGAAATCCACAGGACTGTGGTGACCATTAGTGCAACCCAAGGCATAGGAAGGGAGAGATGGTGGGGGGTCTGTATAAACTAGAGACTCACAATTCCAATTTCGACCATATGGGGCACTCAAAAAGAAGTTCTGGAGAATGACAACCACCCAGTTCCAAAGTACAATCTTGCGTCGAAAGACGGATTTATAAAACGATGGCATTTTGCCGGGAGTTTGGCGATAGTAGTTTGGCAAGCCGAAATAGACGATGAGACCAATTGCCCACAAAAAGAGCGTAATTGGGGTACATATTGCTCTATAGCAATGGTTAGCAAGACTTCGATCATTTGAGATGAAGATTTCAATGTTATACGCACGTCATCCTCCAGGTGTTGGTGATGCTGCCCTGCACATCCATAATCCCCGCGTTGGTAGCTTTAGTCAAAGTTGAACCCCAATACCAAAGAGCGATGACATAGGCTTGCTGTGTGCCTTGAATTAGACAAGCACGGAACACCCACTGCTTGACCGGTGCACCGCTTTCGTCGCCGAAATTGAGGGCAAAGAAGATAGAACCGCTGGATGATGCAGCAGCGTAGAGACTACTGCCAACATTTTGGATCCATCCGCGACTGTGAGAGTTGGGCTCAAAGTGTGCCATTCCAATGATCAAAAAGGCCGTTCCGTATAGGAACCATGGCACACTCAGAACAAGCACGGATTTGCAGTATCGGAAGAAAAACCACCATAGAATAGAAGTAATAAGGTAAACAGTCGCGATTCCGTACAACTTCGTGGCGGTCTGGCCGACCTCTCCGGTGAGAAGGGTAACCTGGTAGGAATTGGCCGCAATGATTTGGCCCAGTCCGAGGAAGAGAGAATACACTGGCCATTCTCCAATACGCATTTGCATCCATTTCTTCAGTCCTGTTGGTGGCACGTAGTCATTGCCTAGAAGGAATTCATCCGGCTGAGCATCCTTCCTCTCGCGCTCACCACTTTCGTGAGATGTCGCATCGTCGTTGGTAACTGACCCATTCGGGGATGTTCCTGCTTTGCCCCGATGTACTGAGCCTGCTGGAGATCCTTGATTGAGGCCAAGGCGTGCATCACGGAATTTGTTGAACCATTTCTTCTCGCTCTTCTCAAGGTATTGCTCAATGCAGAGTTGGTTGTCTGAGTTCGCTCCATTAAGTTCCTCGAGTCTCTTTTCAAACACTCTGTAGTACTCGCCATTGCTGTCGGTGAAGAACGGATCAACTTTTTGAAGTTTAAAGTCTTTCTTCTCTCCAACAACCGAATCGACAGATAGGGCTGAGGCGTTACCGAGACGGTTGCCTGGCTCTGCCCATGGGCGAGAAGGAGGAATAAGGGTGTCATCCGTCCCAACAGTGCTCGGCGCCGATGAACTAGAAGGCGTGTTGCTGCATCGAGCCAACAAGGAGCCTTGACTAGCACGTTGCGCCGAGAGAGCCTCTTTGGTGAGAGCCACACCCGGAGGCTGGGGAGTTTGTGCACGTCCTGGGTCTGTTCCTTCAGGTGATATGGAATAATCATCATCGCCGTAGCAAGTGGCCATCATTTCGTCATCGCTGTTGTCTTCGGCTTCTGGAGAGGCTCTGCCAGCACTGTCATCACCCTCGATAACACTGCCTTTCCCGAGGTCGGATCGACCGCGAGGCTCCATAGTGCCAGATACCGGCCGAACGCCATGAGACATCTGACGACTGAGTCCCGACCTAGGTCGCCCATCGTATCCAGGGCTTGCGTCACGACTGTAGATCATAGAACTTCGCTGTAGTGATCCTATAATACCCGGGCGACCTGAGGGTTGTAATGGAGGTGTTGATGCGCCCGACCTTGTCGGCGCAGCCTGCGGGGTCATCATCCCATAGATGGCGTTATATGCACCAGCAGCGGTAGACTGGGACTGGGCTTTGGCTCGTTCCTTTTGATGAACTCGAATCGATGTGGACTGTAAGATCTCAAGATCTTCAATCCACTGGGCAACTGGGAATCGTTGCTTGGCAGACCTTGCACGCATCATTGCACGTACCTCGGGCTTGGAGTTTAACGCACTATCGATGGCCAATTTGAACTGTTTCAACAGGTGGGAGGTAGTAGTGGACTCGACTGTATACCACCAGCCAGGCATCTGCCCGAGTCCGCCTACTCTGGCCCCTATACCAAGGGCACCCTTCCGACCGAATTCGACCGCGACAAGACCAAATGGTTCATCGCGTGAAGGAATCAGTGCAAAATCTGCGCCGGAGAAGATGAACTGTGGCAGCACCGTGAACTGAGGTTTGGAGCACACCCGACCAGGGTAAAGCTTCATCATTCTGTCTAGTTTCAACGCGGCGAATTTGCCATATAAATCAATCAGAGGCCCGATGCAAATGAGCTGAACATGCTCTCGACTCTCTAATACACTAGGTAAGACATCGGCGATTAGGTCGATGCCTTTTTGCATAGACCATCTTCCCACAAAGACTAACAGATCAGCGTCAGGTCTTTGCTCGAGACCAGCCCATTCTTGAGCTTGGCGCTTTAGCTCTGCTCTGCGGTTCTCGAAGTCATTGTCGACGTTAATTTCGTCCTCCTTATGCAAGGCTTTATCCCACTCGCCTGTGTCAGAGGGGTCGGGATTCGGTAGATTTCCAACTTTTCTTAAGCCCCAAAAGATAGGATATCGAGCATATGACCGCTTTCCATACTTCTTCGACACAGCAACAGCACCGAAGCCTTGTTGGTGAAGGCGAAGATAGCTTGCACCGGCATGAAGAATGTTAAAGATCTCGCCGAACTGAACATAGCGTGTTACAACATCCAGATCAAGGTTGAAAACAGAACAGACTTCGGTTTTTTCCTTCTGTGTCCGCATAGGCCATAGACCTTGAAATTCGGCGTTGTGAAGCGACAAGCAAATAGGAATAGTCTCGGGCAAAAGATATAACGGAGCCACTGAGCCATGATAGTCATTGATGTGGTACATATCAACGGGGAACCGCTTCATCGCCTGGGCAATACATTGATTCCAGGCAGAGTAGTAGATAGCGCTGTCGAGGTCATCCATACGGGCTGGATAGGGCTCTGTGACGGATTGCTGGCGGAAAACGGGCGCATCCAGTAAAACATATGTGATGTTCCTTAGTTGGTGGTACTGGATCTTGATTTCGTATGAATTCCCTAAGATCATGACAAACATCGAATCTGCTTGTTTATCGATGGGATATTTCACTCCACCGACACAGGGAATCACCCAGACAAGATCCTGATGCCCGAGCTGTTTGCCCATCAACTGTGCCATAACACCTAAGCCACCAATTTTGATCTTGATGGCCCAGTCGTCGATCTCATATTCCATAGTTGCAACGAGGACCTTTCGTCGGTGGCCAGTGCGATTCCCAAAAGCAGAAGTGCTTTGAAGGAAGTTTGACCTGCTTGCAAGGCGCTTGAAGGGGTTTCTGGACTGTCCATCTTCCATGTGGCCGACCTTGAATTTGTTGACGAAGTCCATTGAAATGAGCGTCTTCTTTTCACTCACACCGACTTGGTTGAACTTGATCCGGTAGAATGTCTTTTTGAACATATAAGCGCAGGTTGATGCCGTAATAACGGGAACAATGCAAAGAAGGAAAAAGAGGGCCATTTGAACATATTTGGAGCCTGCAGGAACAAGCTTAAACTGCAAATTCGAGTCATCTAGTTGAATCTTCCAAGCGAGGTGCGGGTTGGGTGGATGATGAGTGATGTTTATAGTCGTCACACTGAGCGAAGAAGGTGGTAGACGGTCGAGGATTGAATCTCCATCGGAATCTCCGTAGATGTAGCTTTGGTCCGGTTGATTATCGGGGTTAATACCCCAGACATTCAGCTGACCCTGGGCAGGCCATTCAGCCATAAAGCGGAATTTCCAGAGACCATCGGTATCTTGTCTCACGATGTTATCCAAACCAGCATCATATCCGTACCTGTTGAAAGGCCCATTGAAAAAGAGATGAGGGAAGCGACGTCGGATAGCAGGAGTCCAGTCGGGTCCATCACCCTCTTGGACGTAGTCGCTACTGCCTGTGAGGCGACTCCAGTACTCAACCCGAACGTGTTTCCCCTCCCATCTCTGTTTCTTTGTTCCAGACCAAGGCAGTTCTTTAATACTGTGGTTCCCTCCCTCGTATGGGAGCCATTGAGTGAAAGTACTACCCCAATTGGTAGAGTACCGATATTTGTCTGCTCCTGCTGCGTGTTGTGCAATGAAGAGTGTACCATCTTCGCGCTCGTGAAGCAAGCTGCTGGAGTAGTTTGCCCTAGTAAAGATCATGGGATTATCAGACTGCCCGACTCGGATCAAGAAATGGTCGATGGCGTTGGTTACTCTCCCATCGATACTTGTCGCATTGTTCACCGTCAATCTATGCACGCCATTGTAGACGCCGGTCAGGGTAGCTCTCCAAGACCAGGTGGATGGGATTTGGCCGGTCCAAGATGTAGTCTCCGGTTCAACACTCTCACAACTGACACTGTCAAGGTCCAAATAAGGCCATTCTCCAGTTTCAGTAGACGACTCAACCGATATTGACTCGGTCACCATAGAGCAGTTCATCTCTGTGGAGAAGAACAAGCTGATATCCACTGATTCACTTTCATCCGGCGCGACAGCAGATAGCAACGGAGCATCGTGCCCAGGTAAGAACTTGGTTATCATAGGGCGAGGAGAGACGAATTTCTCTTTTCTGATGTAGGCTCTAAATTCGTACGGTCGAAGCGTCATCCCGTCAAGGCAACCGTTGTAGTTATCGGAGCCGTTCAAAGCAAGTTTGACCGGACCCTCTTGCAGGGTCAACTCATCGTGGGGATAGAACAGATTCTTCACTGTGGTGTTGGTATCGAACGGAGCAATCAATGCCGCAGTTGGGTCAGAACAGTCGAACTCATAGTTCACCATTCGGTTTTCATTTTGGTATACAAACCAGACCGTTTGGTTGCCCATTTCTCCCAGATCCTGCAGCTGGTAATATGGACTGCGCAAGACAGACCACATGCCAGTTTCTGTAGGGACTCCGTTAGAACCCGGGAGATATATGTTGTGCGTCTGATTCGAGAGTAGCTGAATCCACCATCCGTCATTCAGAGCACCAAAGTCCTGTCGCATTTGATACATGTGTTTGATAATGTTCCTCACCGGGTGAGCGGGATCCCGGTGGTCGTATGTGACTGTCTCATCGTGGCATCCTAAACGTCCTGACTGGATAGGCCATTGGAAATATTGCGTGGAATTCAACTGGAAACATCCGTGATTTTTCCAAGCTGTGGCAGGAGACATTGCTTGACGGCCATAGATATAGTTAGCAGCTGAAGCATCTAAAATATAGAATGCTTGTTCCTCGCCCCATAGAAGCATGGGGATGCCCGGCATATGCAATGTCGTGATAAAAAGAGCCAGCAGTTGCCTTTCAATGCCATATTCGACGGTCGGCCATCGGAACACATCCTGGTTTGTGGCTCCATACATATGGCGTGGATCAAATTTGCCCGTGTTAGCATTGACCATATCATTGGTGAGCACCATTTGATACCAGGCCTCGGTCCAATTGACTGGAACGTCGTAGCCAGCAGCCAAATTACCATCCATACCCAAGAACCGGGTGAGGGAGCGATAGACGGAGTAATGAAATGCGGCAGCGTCGGTGGCCTGCTTGTTTTGATCACGAATAAAGTAATCTGGATCAGAGGCATTCGTCATCATAAAGGCCTCCTCGAGGGTTTGGGACTGCATATCAGGCTGACGTCCTCGTCCGTGAAAGATAGAGCCAAGTGTGTTCCCACTTGTAATCTCACCCGGAAGGAAGAAATTATTTTTGCCCACACGGCGAGCACAGTCTCGGTACGCCCCAGAGATATCCCCAAGAGCGTCGACGGTGGCTTGTGTAGCCTTGTCGTAACGAAAGCCGTCGATGTCGAAAGATGCGATGATCATACACGAATGGCGTATAAGTCTCTCCCTGACACTAGGCACCCATTCACGCAGCCGATCTTGCACGGACGCAAATTTAGCGAGCTCTCGTTTCCAGTCAGGATAGACACCAAAGGCTTCGATGTCACCGTATTGATCAAAATCACTATCGTAGCATCCGCGCAGTTGATAATCGACATACTCATCCACGGGGTATCCGGTCTCATTCCAGAAGCGAGGATAATCGCATGTCTCATTGTAGGTGTTGCCATATCGGAAGTCGACATATTGACGATCCGATTTCCAGGAAGCCTTGTGTTCTTTGACTGAAAATGGAGTGGTTGTATTCATGTACCCTTCAAACCCAATGAGATCTCCCATGCTAATGCTGTTAGATCCTTGTGACACCATAAGGGAAGATGATTAGACTGGAATGCTTACGTCGCAACGGTATTGTCAAAAATCACGTACATGCCGCGGTTGTGAATCTCCGTGATAGCTGCTCTCCATGTTTGAATTGTCCCAAAATGCTGGTCGAGTAGAGTAGTGTCAAGCGCCGAGTAGCCATCAGATCCCCACGGCTGGTTCATTAACACCAAACCTGCGAGATAGAGCCCCTAAAAAGTTCAGTTGTTAGTCAATATTGGATGTCCACACGAGATCCATTCATCGAGCTAACCTTGATGCCCATTCCTTGTAAATAGTCCAAGGTGTCCAGCAGACCAACCACATCACCTCCATGTCGCATTTGGTTCGAGTTGATGTCATGTTCAAAGAGTGTCCCATTTACATTGTCGTTTGTTGGGTCGCCATTAACAAATCGGTCAAGAAAAAGCGTATATACAGGAAAACGCCAATTTTCTGGAGAAGGGAAATAGGTGTGGTCGGGCCATTCTCCCCAGTAGTCCAAAGGGTTGGTCGCTGTTTGATTCTCATTGATGTTATAAGCAACAAGAGTCTCGTCATAAGGCCAACTGATTCCTGGAGCTGCGAGAAAGGCAAGCACTGGGATTGTATATCTCCAATTCATGGTCGACAAACAATGTAGTAAACCGCTTCGGAGAAACTTAGGATAGTAGCATGTGTCGATTATGGCGAAGAGCAAGGGGAAACTGATCCCACTAGAACTTCCGAGAAACAGCTACTATGTTTCACCATTCCCTGTTAGCAGGTTGGTTAATTTCTCTAGAAGGATATGGGAAAGACGCTCGTGTACCCGACTGGTACCAATGGCAAGATATTCTCGGTCAGGTATTCTGAAAGGAGAAGATACCAACAGGGCAGAGATAACTAACAGTTTGCGTTTCCGGAAAGTCGCAGTTGTGAAAGGGTGTTGACGAGGAAAAAGGACTGTTATCAACGAGAGACTTCAATCATTTTCCTCCGAGTAGAATATGACCAATAGACCTCCAATCTATAGGAGCTCTCCTAAGTAGGAAAGAGGGAAAGAAAGGAAATCGAGAGCTGCGGAATGGTTAATAGAAATAAGAGAAACCTGAAAATGTTCGAGAGATAGTAGAGCACTACCAGCTGTGGTAAGATCATTCGATGTGGTTCAAAGGGAGCATGATACTTTACTCTCTACTTCTTCCAACCAAGTCTCCTGATGTTCTTTTTGGTTCCTAAGACTAGGCATAAGCTACTTCGACAATTCTCGTTGAATCCCGGAATGAACGGTTAGAGTCGAAGACGCACCTGATAGGAGGCAAAAAGGATGCAAGTACACGGAGCTCTGTTCGCGCGTTGATTGACGTCCTAATTACCGTGGGCTATTTACAGAGACCATGGGACTCAGGCGGCGAAGATCTATGTCTTACGAGGCGTCACCATCGCTCGGGGTTCAAGCAATAACCATAGTTCTCTGCATGGGACGGCCGCCATGGAATGGCCGTGGCTCGACGAGGCTAATCGAGCAATCCATGCATTGCAGGTATCACAAACAACTCGGTGAGACTGCCTTATGGATGGTGTCTAGAGCAGTGGGGAGCCTGAGCAGCGCCGAATATACATCCAGTCTTATATTGGTCCAATTGAAACTTCGACGGTAGACAAACTAGACTAATTTTGCTACCAAAGTACTTTGGTCGGAGTACGTGCCCAAACCATATATCATTGATATTGAACCATCGACGCGGTCTCGAACATTTCCTCCAGGGTCCTGGATGTGTGGTAGAGGCAACAGTTGCAGCAGAAATGCCGTCTAACGCGCACCAACTCTAAAATGGTGTCCGTCAGAGAAATAACAGGTTAGCTCGGTGTTTGAATGCATACAAAAACAAGATATCTTTATTTCCTATTAGGGCGGGTGCTTAGGTCCAAAGTTGTTATTCAGCCTGCATAAGGGTATGGAGTACATAGGTATACAGGATCCGAGCCTCCCTGTACGCTGCGTTTTGTACTATAGCTGACTCACTTTAACGGGTGTTCAAGTCACTGCTCGTAGATCTTGACCGTTCAAACTCCCGAAACACTGCTTGCCCATGTAGTGAGCCTTCTGAATATGGAAATATGGCTACATATTCTGCATTAGCCAAATGTAACCTGACGTTCATCGTGGACACCGGGATTATTGGTTCGAGAATTAGGTGGCCATCTATGAGTAATCCTAGCTTTCCGTGAGAGGGCAGTTGAATAAACATATATGGTTGACGGAGATATTAATAGTACTTATTGATATATCTACTAATCTGCCAAAATTCCAAGTAGTAAGCCAGGCCCCTAAGGTTTGATAATAGAATTTTGAGACGATTCAGTGGTCTATTGGGATCTGGTTAATTGGAAGACGACATGTGACACTAGATCAGAGACACTTAATGTTCCTATGTGTAGTAGAGTCAAGAACACAGAGGTAACACCATGTCACCTGCAATTCACTGTCCCGAAAAGCGTCATGGGTTTATGTGTATTCACTGACCGCGTCAACGAATCTCACGGCGTACTATTCTCTGGGGTACAGAATGGAACATAAGGAGATATTATTAAATAAGATTGTTTCACTTATACTCAACGTACCTTTCTATAGACATTAAGCAGAATATAATATAAAAATACCCGAAGACCTAACCACTAAGACACGGCATGTAATAGCCCTAAACCTTCGAGTCAGAGACCGAACAGTTAGAACCTAATAACGTTCTGATTAGTCTCTTGGGTTCTTAAATCCATTAAACTTATGAGTTTGTTTCAGAGGCAAGTTGATTGCCGAACAATCAGGCTCTTTACCATTTACTTGCTGGTTAGTTGAGGTATTGGTGTTGCTAGATTTTGGAGGCCTTCTGCCACTCGAATAGAAACTGAGTCATGCTAGTTGGAAATACCTACGGATTTGGAGATAGTCGAGCAATTATGTTTTTAGATCTCTACTGAGTTGAAAATACCTGAATAGTCTCGGTTCTTCCCCCGGTCCCGCGCTGTTACTCCTTGTGAAACGCAGGCAACCATTGGGATATCGCCGGAAGTGGCCATATGTTAGATGCATACACAGCACCGATTAGATGTCTCATTTAGAATCTGGGGGCAACCCTGGAAGGTTGCATAGATAATGACTAGTGCGAGAGGATTCAAATTCAATCTAGTCTACTGTTCTCATTGGAAAAGCCAAAGTGCAAGCCCAAATTGCATACATATATATATGTATTCAGTGGTTCATCTCCATACCCTCTTAGGCTGTAGCCGCATAAAACCAACGTCTTATCCACTGCAGTTACTTCTTTTTGGAATCAGTGTGTACGGTGTCAAAGTATGTCCCACCATGTAACTGATCAAGTGATGAACTCGGTAGATACATATTGCCCGAGCGCTGTATCTGGTATATACATCTATCTACATCAATACACTGCCCAGTAGCATCTGCCGTGCTGTGTGTCGCTTGCCGCGTAATATTAATTACCATTATTGGCTTGCCGAGATACTTCAATTCAGACTATCTATTTCTTTAAGCTTATGTGGAACATTGTATTGTCTTGCTCTCAGGGGTTCCGACGTCCGAGGGGAACTAGTCAGTTCAGGGGTGTGCTGGAATACAACATAGGTAGAAATATTCAGATAGTAAAAACATTTGCACCAACACACCAGATTATCAATATGCTCTACATAATTAGCAAAGCAGAGACCGCAGAGCTGGCATTCACAGCTCCATGTTTCCCGATTGGAGTATATTGCTAAGTTCCTCTTCAACATCCCTGATTCCTGAGTTGAGCACCGGTATGGCCCGTCTGCCAGGAACCTTCCCGGGCGATTCCAAATCAAAAGTGCGAGCTTTGCTTGCCCGCTATATCATGTGGTTCCAAGATGGGCAAATGGGAAAGCCATTTGCTAGCTAGTCTATAGTATATGGTTGTGTATCGACATGTTAAATAGTCCATATAGAAATGTGCCCGTCTCCTTATTTGGATGTGGGTAATATTTAAGTAATAATATTTTCAGACTCCAAAATATCCTGGTATCCATCCTGTTGTCCTTGCTCATACATCATGCCTTTGATTTGGCGGATTCCAGCCGATGTCTATTGGGCACCGTAGCGCTCACGGTAATCCTTCAGCCGCTGGATCTCGCCGGCGCCAATGCTATCACCCAGCTTCTCAATCAGGTCGTGGAGACCGATAACTGACCGGATGGGGATCTTGCCACCAAGATCGCGCTGGGCAACGCCAATGGCGCTCTTGGGCTCGGTATCGCTGACACGTTCCTCCCGATCCAGCAGGACAACGACACCGGCGACGATACCGCCTTCCTTCTCGATGATACCAACAGCCTCACGGAGTGCAGTGCCAGCAGTGATGACATCGTCCACAATGATGACCCGCTTGCCCTTCAGCGGGGCACCGACAATGTTTCCACCCTCGCCATGTGCCTTGGCCTCCTTACGGTTGAAGGAATAGCTCACATTGTCCCATGTAGTCTTGCCAGATAGGGAATCCCGCACAGCGAGCTCGTTGGTGACAGATGCACAAATGGGGATACCCTTGTATGCGGGTCCGAAGATAATGTCGAAGTTGGGCTGAGCGGTGCCGTCGGCGTTGGTAGTGACGAAAGGCTCGGCGGAGAGGACACTGGCGTATGCAGCAGAGGAGGCGCGCAGCAAAGGTGCAGTGTGCAGGAGGGAAGAGGTGAAGAAGTAGGGCGATTCGCGGCCGGACTTCAGGACATAAGTGCCGAACGAGAGGACATTGTTGGAGATGAGGAGAGGTAGGAGGGTGGACTTGTAGTCCTGATCGGCAGATGGGGGAGGAACAGCCGACATTTTAGAGTTGTGATGGACGCTAAGTAATTCCTGGGAGAATTGAAGCAATTGTCAAAGAGTCAAATAGTCAAAGAGTCAAGGTCAACGAAATTCGAGTCGGGAAAATTTTGCCGGAACTTCTTTTTCTATGGCGGGGCAGGCGGTATGGGCTTCATATTGCGCCTTATCAGGTCTGAAAAACTGGTTTCTGCTATAAAAGTCCCATTGCCAGTTATTTTCTAATCGAGAAAGAGCAGGAAATGAAAGAAACATATATTATTTCCTATACTATGCACTTTCTTTTCTTAATTTCCCCCTAACTCCCCCCTTAATTCCCCTTTAAAGAAACAAAACACGTGCTCCGATGGCCGGCCTTCCCCGCCAAATGTTGTCCCCCAAAATGTTCCGCTCACCGGATCCCTCAATTCCTCTCCTTCACTCTCCTTTGGAGCCTCGCAATTCCTTCTTTTATTCAATTTTTTCCTTTTTCGAATTTTTTGTTTTATCCATTCCCCTTCATTCCTAGGTCCTGGACATTTAGGTGTCACAGTACACTGGGATTGTGCTCAGGCTCTCAGATAGCAGAAGTACTCTGTCTCATCTGCACAGGTGTCCCAAGTTCCACAAACAATTTAATTAGTTATTGCTAGCTGTCGGTATGTGTGTTCAAGAGCACAAAGACAAACCCTTGAATTGATGGCTTCTTAAGACTATGTGATATGCTTACGAAGACTAGATTAACCCGACACGATGCATATCCGAGAGAAGCTTGCCAAAAATGAGGCGGAGGGAAAGACTGGAATCTCCTTCGAGTTCTTCCCTCCCAAAACCGCCCAGGGTGTACAGAATCTTTATGACCGAATGGACCGCATGCATGGGTTGGGTCCTTCATTCATCGATATCACCTGGGGTGCTGGTGGTCGCTTATCGGATCTGACTTGCGAAATGGTCAGCGTGGCACAATCGGTCTATGGCTTGGAGACCTGCATGCACCTGACTTGCACAGATATGCCGGTGGAGAAAGTTGACCAAGCGCTCCAAGCTGCCTACAAAGCTGGCTGCACCAACATTCTGGCTCTTCGGGGAGACCCACCGCGAGAAAAGGAGGCATGGGAGGCCGCGGAAAATGGATTCTGCTATGCGAAAGATCTGGTCAAATACATTCGGGAAAAATATGGCAACCACTTCGACATTGGCGTGGGCGGCTATCCCGAGGGCGCCGATGACAACACCGATGTGGACCAGTTGATCGACCACTTGAAGGAGAAGGTTGATGCGGGCAGCTCTTTTGTGGTCACTCAGATGTTTTACGATGCTGATAACTTCATCGAATGGGTGAAAAAGTGCCGAGCCAAGGGCATCAATGTCCCCATCATCCCCGGTATCATGCCCATTCAGACATACGCTTCTTTCATTCGTCGGTCCAACTGGACTAAGGTTAAGGTGCCTTCTGAGTGGATGGAGGCCCTTGAGCCGGTCAAGAACGATGATTCCGCGGTTCGAGATATCGGAAAGACTCTGATTGCCAATATGTGCAGACAGCTGATCGCAGCTGGTATCAAGCACTTGCACTTGTAAGTTTACTCTACTACTCTTCTCAACGACATTTCCTAACAAATTGCCTAGCTATACTATGAACCTGGCTCAGGCGACTCAATTGGTTCTCAAAGAGCTCGAACTTACCCCGTCAGAAGATTCCCCCATTCAACGCCCACTGCCCTGGCGGCCCTCCCTTGGCCTTGGCCGAAGATCAGAGGATGTGCGACCAGTATTCTGGCGCAACCGGAACTCATCATACGTTGCTCGTACCCAGACCTGGGACGAGTACCCCTAACGGTCGCTGGACCGATTCTCGTTCCCTGCGTTCGGTGAACTCGACGCTTACGGTGTGGGCCTGAAGGGCACAAATGAGCAGAACATCAAACTTTGGGGCGAGCCAAAATCGATCAAGGATATCTCGGATATCTTTGTTAATTTCTTGACCGGCAAGCTTGACCGACTGCCGTGGAGTGACTCACCAATCACGACCGAAGCCCACGAAATCCAGGAGGACTTGCTCAAACTGAACCAGCGCGGATTCCTGACAATCAACTCTCAGCCCGCTGTCAATGGAGTCAAGTCATCTCATCCAGTGTATGGATGGGGCCCGAAGAACGGTTTCGTCTACCAGAAGGCCTACCTGGAGCTTCTGGTCCCCTCCAACTTGATCGATGAGCTCATCACGCGCATTGAGAAGAACGATGATTTGACCTACCACGCCACCAACAAGAAGGGCGAGCTCAAGACCAACACACGTGACAGCCCGAATGCCCTGACCTGGGGTATCTTCGCCGGACGAGAGATTATCCAGCCCACAATCGTCGAGACAGTCAGTTTCTTGGCCTGGAAGGATGAGGCATACCTCTTGGGCGAGCACTGGTCCAAGTGTCATGACGCAGCGAGCCCTAGTCGCCAGCTGATTCAGCATGTGATGGACGACTGGTATCTTGTCAATATCGTCGACAACGACTTCCACCGATCTAACGCTGTCTTCGAATTATTCAATGGCCTCGAGATCAAAGATCTCAACGTCGAGGTGACCGGAAAGCCATTGACCAACGGCCACGCCGAACCAAACGGCGTTGCTGCCAACTAAACCAGTTCCCTTCCCGAGGTCAACTCAGAACCGGTTGCTACTCATTCACACCCTCGACCCCCTCGACCCCCTCGGTCGTATGCCATCTTTGCAAACATCTCATAACAACTCAACATCTTACCTAATTCAACATCACTCATCTCAACGATAACACAGCCCATACAAACAACTACTCCAACACATCTCGGGCTCCCCCTGCAATGTCTTATGGCGTCACGACTGAAGACCTCTCAACGATTTCTTCCTCAGCGTTTTCATTTCAACATAATGTACCGATACCCCGTCTCTTTTAACAATGGCGCTTCGTCGATCGGATTCTCTTTTATTTTCTCGGATCTGTTCTTCTTGGGGCCCGGTGCTTCTCTTCTGGACTATTTGATGTTTTCTGTTTGGCCTAGTACAGTCCAGAAGAATGGAGGAATTAAAAAAAAATGAAAGAAGAACAAAAATTCAACATAATTTTGCCCTTACGGCCCATTCCGTTTTTATCTTTGTGTTTCTTTTGCGCTTGGTCTCAATTCATAGAGCTGGCAAGGGTGGCTATAACGGCCGACGGTAGCCTAGCCATGCTTTTCCCCCTTGCCTTTTCCCTTCTGCTTTCTTTGATCTCTTCTTTCGGTTCTTGCTTTTCTTGAATGCCGCTTTTGTCTCACAAAACAGCAGATTGCACCTTGGCTGCGTGGATACCTTCTTCGCATGAACTGAGGAAAAGGATTGCTCAACGCACATCAGCGCATGGAAAATGTTCGAGAAACGGACCTTCTATGTTTAAATTCGGTGTCTTTTCTCTGCGTTTGCATTGCTTTCGCAAGATCATTCCGGGCTAGCATACAGGCCCATTCAACACCAGGATGACGGAGTTGGGTCTGTTTTTTTTTTGTCTTTGATTTTTTGACAGCAAAAGAGAGAGAGCATCATACACGAGTCGAATTCTGCGGGGAACACAACAAAAGTCTGATATGATTTTATTTCCCTCTTCAACATGGGAGAGTCGACGCTGGATCACATCCCTGGTGTTCAGGGCCTTCAGCTTTTGTGTCTCGGTTTCGGGTCAAGAAGATGAATATCAATGCAAGTTGTTGTCTACTACATACATTGGCATACACAATGATAGATGGTTTCATATAGAATATCCAAGGTTGAGAGCTATTTAACGATGAGCTAGGAATACAGCCAAAAGACACAATTAGGTGAGAGTAGGTAGAACCGCTCGAGACCAGGACAAAGACCCGAAAGCAACAAAATGACCACTTCCAAGCTCGAGACCTCTAGAGAAGCAATCTTGTACAAGCATACAGCAAAAGGTCTGGCTGATTTTACATTATCAGGGCACGGCCAACACATTGAAACACCCACGCAAACGGCCTGGCAAACCATGCAATCCAGCTACTCACTAGAACAACATAGCCAACAGTACGGGCCATCAGCATGGCTGCAAACCCAAGAATCAAGAGATATACAATGGCTTGAAGAAGCTCCACCACGAACCGGGTAATAGCCTGGTCACGGCAAGGCTTGGGCCAGGCGCCTGTGGCCTGGTAGTGAGAAACCGTGGTGTAGATGCATTTGGACACATGCCAACAGTGGCAGGTCATGTTCAGGGTGTTGTTGACCACAAATTTGACATAAGGGTTGTCGGTGCCCATTCGGAGCGCTTTATTCACCTGGGTGACAGCAACAACAAGAATATTGAAAAGAAGCGAAAAAGCCAAAGGGTTGAGTCCCTGTCCGTCGGAATCATCCTTGTCTTCAGAGTGCATGTCACCTAGATCGGCAGAGACGTCTGTGATGTTGGATTGAAGAGACTCCTTAGGGCTTGCAACCTGAAGACCATCGAGTTCGGCGATTTCCAAGACTTTACCGGAAGTATGGAGACGAGGCAGGGCCCTCGCCTGCTCTGCCTTCTTTGGTGAAGCATCGGGCGTCTTTGCCTTGGGAGAAGAAGACTTTTCAGGCGTGGCTGGGGTGGTAGATGTAGACTTGCAGATTTTCTCCAATGTTGACGGCTTTGCTAGTGCAGAAATCTTTTTAGTTGACAAACGGGGTTTATCAGGTTTTGCTGACGAAGGAGGTCCCTCTGACAAGGTCACTCTTTTCGTCGTTGGTTTGCTTGGGGTAGGTGGTCGTGAGGAAGGCTGCTTATTTTCCTCTGGTTTGTTCTCCGGCGTGGCAACTTTTGGCGGCGAAGGAGGCCTGTTTGCCGGGACCGGTGAGGTCCCTTTCGTTGACTGAAATGACCGTTCTGATCGTGATGATTCCGAATTGTCCCTGAGACGGAAGAATTGGTGGAGGGCTTGGCGATTGCTTCTGGTCTGAACGCTGGGGAGACCCCGAAGAATTCCGTAGAGATTCGGCGCGTGTGCGAAGGGACTCAGTCCTGTTGCGCAGTATTGTAGCAAGGCTATCCGTGGGTGACCTGACTAGCCCTGAGGGTTTTGCGAGCCCGGAGGTACGGATGAAGCCACGGATAGTATTCGACGTTGTACCTGCTGCTCGTTCTTGACCGCGATCTTGCGCATGATCTTGGTTCCGATCCTTCTCGTATTCGTCTTTGGCCGTGGTGGAGATGCTGCTGACTGGCAGCGTTTGAGAAGTTGTCAAGGTACGCCCTGTTGGCTTGATATCCACGGTGGGTTCCCCGAGCCGCAATCCTGACGGTGTAGAAATCATCTGAGCCTTTGCCCGGACGGCCTTGATGGCCTCGGCGGTGACTGTGTGATTTGTGCCACCAGGACGACGCAGCCCTTGCGGCTTTGGCAAAGATGCTTTCTTGTCGGGCGTGGGAATCATAGTGCGTGTGATAGTGGGTGTGATAATGAACACATCGTCCTCCCCCAGGTTTTCTTCCTGGCTTCTGGACTGCTCGGGTGTATTGCTGGTAGGATGGTAATTCTCCTTGCTTGAGTCCTGCGACCTCGTCCGCGGAATTGGGGTTGGGTTCTGGGAGCAACTCTGATCCTGGCACATGGCTGACGGCTTCGAGCATTGGGCAGGTCTCGTATTCTGAGAAGTTTGTGGTAGCTCTTCTCGAAGGACTGTAGTCTCCTCGACTCTGTGTGTGGTTTGTCGGTCTGTGGCTTTCTTCACTTCCTTCAACACCTTTTGCTTGTTCTTGGAACCTAGGGCCAATGGGGGTGGATGGAGACTGGCATCGTCTGAGGAAGCGAACCTGAGGATTTCGTCTGGGTTCTTCTCCCCGGATATTTCCCTGCACCCTAAAAAAGACCCGTCGGCGTTTTGGGGACATCGCTTCTCCTTGGGTTTTGTGGGCGATTCCTCCCAAATTGTGCTTATCCGATTACACCCGATTTCATCGGGGCTGTAGTAGCGGTTGGCTATTTGACGTTGCGATGCAGTCATGGACTGGGGCTGGGGCTGCTGGGTTTGAGGCTGTGAAACTTGCTCCGCCTGAGCATTTTGCTGAGGCTGCGGCGAAGGACAATGTTCATCTCGCGACAAGGTCGGCGCTTGAGGTCCCTCGTACACCCCATCGTATGTGTTGACAGCCCTTGGGCTCTGTGCTTTTTGTTCGCTAGGGTTGAATCTGATCTCGGGAGACACGTTACGACTAGGCACTGTGTCCGGGTCTGTCATTTGCCCACCGTCCCGGTGTACCCGTTCAATGCTTCTCTGATACTCGGCAATTTGTTGAGCCGTCATCATTGGTGGATTGGGATCCTTTGCAGTTGGCATATTCACAACGAATCGGTCTTCCCAGTCAGTGATAGAACTGTTCTCGGCGGACACTGGCGAAACGGAAGGATGAGATCGAGCGCTAGAATCAGTCGTCGCGTCCGTCCTTGATGATTTCAGGGACGCGGTTTCGGTAACATCCATGAGTACCCATTGGTCGTCTTTCTTCCGCCATTTGCTTTGGCTGTCTACGGGACAAGTGGAAGCATCGTTCCTCGACCCCTGCGAGGGACTGCTCTTGACAGTGCTTGGACTCGGGATGCCGGATCGTGGGGTACCTGCCCGGGGGCTTGCCTGATCTTGGCTAGTGCTGGCAGGAGGTCTGCTGCGGTGATAGGATATGCGTGAGTTAAGAGATTGGTTATTGTCGCTTTCCTTGCTCTTGACACGTCTTGTTGATAATGGCGACTCCTGCAATTTATCCCGGATTTTCCTCCAGTATTGATCGTGACCTTTGTCCAACGGTCCAGGCTGGTCACCGAGCCGTCCCGAGGAGTGGCCGGCTGAGGACAGCTTAGGAAGGGCAGTGGGACTAGTTGTTTGATTTGAATCATCCTTACGACTTTCCGCGAGACTCCTCGGGACCGGCAGCTTGGTAGCTTTGGGCAGTTGGGAGATATTCCCCGATGCGCCTCCTGATACAGCATATTCCGGTGATCTTCCTTCTTGCCGGTATCGAGGTGGGGGTGTTGCTGAGGCCTCCGTCGAAGACTTGTATTCGGCTCGGTACGCTTTGTAGGCACTTTGGCGTATAGGTCGTGGTGAGAGATTCACGAGGTGTCCATCGGGAAGTTTGACAGGAGCTTCGTCCATGTTGGGCTGAGACTGCAGCGATTGTAGTTGAGGTTGCAAATGCTATGGGCACAGCACAATGAGTAGTTGTCCTAGCCCATGCCGTGTATGAGCGAGAAGTGAAGAGTGGGAAGAGGGTAGTCTGTCCCTGTGCTGGTTTTCCTGAGCAAAGGTCTATGTCGGCGGCTGTCGAAGGATACGATAGATAGACTCAAAGGAGCGGGGCGATCCAAAAAGACTGAGAGATCTTCATAGGTGATCGCGCTCATAACGCGTAAGAATAATGTGTCGGAATGCCCATGAGGAATGCTAACCCCTGGGGGAAATGCTGAAATGACCCATTTGGAATGGCAGTTTCCTCGTGAGTCCCGCATTCCAAGAATGAATTGCATCACCTGTAGAAGCTGAATAGCTGGATTTGAAGAAGAAAGTGCGATCCAGATATCTGAGGGTGGCGTTGAACATTGTGGTAGAGGGCAATGGTCTACTCGTACGGAGTACATGTAGGCAACCTCTCTCCAACCACCATATGGTATTTTCCACTTCTTGTAATCCCTACCTTGGTATATCTCAATTATAATAATAGTATATACGTCTTGGTTGAGAGATAGTAGAAAAGGGTCCTTGAAAAAAAGGGGAACTTCCCTATGTTAATATCTAATTTCTATCAATTTCTACATTAACTTCTATATCAGTGGAGATGTAGATACCTACATGGAATCTATAATATAGCAAGTGGCTTGTAACTTTAGAAGTTGAAAAGAAAAATAAGGGTCAATCTGGTAAAGGAGTGTATAAGGAGCATACCTTTGCACTCTGCTCTTAACCCATAACACTCCGCATATCGACAATAAGCGACAGCAACCTCCCTTCGGAGGTAGCTGGCTAACGCGAAAAAGCACAGTTGTCAACGTGGCCCCCTTTCGATTCTCGTCTCTACGTCAAACCTAACAGAGAGGCAATTTTTAACCTCCAGGCCAATCTGGCCAGAGGAAGGTACGGTCTCAAATTTCCCCTTTCCTGACAAACGTAATGAGATGATGCTGAAAGATTTCCCGCCTCTGCTGTAGTCTCTTTACATACAACCACATGTACCTGTCCTACTCTACCCCGGTTGGTACATCCAAAGGTGGAAACCTGTTGATGGTAAAGTGCTGTTCTTATCCTATTGGCTAGCTAACTAGATGTGGACGGGCCAGTCTCCACGTGGCCGTGGTAGTGAGACTTGGGCTTGTGCCCGGAGCTCATCCATCTGGTCCATCTCTCCAGCAGGGCGACAGTTCTCACGCCTTTGGCCTCACTCACGCGCTCGGCAGATATATGGTGTGGCGGAGTGGCTGTGGGGCCGCATTGATTGGGGTGGGGGAAAACCTTTGCACAGTATGGAGTAGTGTTGTTGTTAGGTATCGGGTTGCTTTTGAGTTGTTGGGGGGAGCCCCTTGGGCTGCTGGCGAGGTGGGTGGGTGGTGCGCCTAGCTTAACGGATTTAGCGTCATCCTCGTTGGCGTAAGTCGATTGTTAACATGTGCGTAGTCTAGTTGTGTGCCGTTCTTTTTCATATGTCAGACGTAGCGCAGCTAGTGGGCCGCAGGCTCTGTCACGCTCGCTGTCCGCACTGGCTTTCGGGTTTGGCTGGCACCCTGTGGCTTGCGCTTTGTAGTCTTGCGCTTCCCGCTCGACAGGCATGCCGCGTCGTTTATGGGATCGTCCCCGGCGGTTTTGTCCTTGTCGGTGGCTATGGGTGGTGTCGATGTTGTCCTGGGTTGGACGCATGCGGTCTTGCCTTTGTCCCGGGCAGCTAGTTGGCCGCGCTATGGCTCATCGTTGTCGTTGGAGGATATGTTGGTGGGCGATCCTGGCGGCGGCATATCTTGGAGGGAAATTATGCGTTGCCTTCCTGTGGTCGCCTGTTCCTCAGCGACAATGCGCTCCATTTCGCCCTCCCATCCTATCGAGTTGTTCAAGGCTCGGATGTCGAAGCGTGGATGGTTTGGATGTACTGAGGGGGTTGTTCGCTGCGGTTGTAGTGGTCAGGGTCGACTGATGTGACGCGATCGGCGGGATTTGTCTTAGGTATGTTGGTGTGCTCGAGGATCTCGTGATGGAGGCTGTGAGTACGCCGATCGCTGAGTTCAGGATCGTCACAGGCTGCCCAGGTGGCTGCCAGAGCTTTTTGTGTGTCGTGCATGATAAAGGGGTAGTGATCACAACGTGGACGTAGTAAGTTGGTAACTCCGAGGCAAGCAATCTGCCAATTGAATTGAATACGATGACCAAGTCAATCAAATCAAAGATCAATATCGAGCGATCGGAAACCAAAAATGGAAAAAAAAAAATTAAAGGCAATGACCCTAACGACAGTAGGTTGCCCTAGATGAGCAGCTTGCATTCCCCAGCGTGGCGAACATGTGTGAATACCATGAAACAGACGTAAAATGTAAAGTTGTATCAGGCATAGCCTCAATTAAGGATGGGATATATGTACGAAGGGTGCTGCTATCGCGTCATTACCGCGCATGCCTTGGAGAAAACTGCGCATCTGGGTCGGCAAAGTTTCATGCTTGTGGAAATGGAATTCGGTCATTCATTCGTCTTAGAACCGGCCTGCTTCTCGACGGTTGCTGAGGTTATCTGATCTATTGATGGTGGCTGGGCTACCTGGGTTCATTCCACCCGGCACACTGCTTTCTTTTCAGCGGACTGGAGCTCCGCATCAAGGGAGTTGTGCCACGCTCCTTGTAAACAAAGTCTCCATTGTTTTGTAAGCGGCGATCAAATGAAGTTGTTGCAGACTTTCTCAGCGGAGAGTTTGCGTGGCTGTAAATACCGAGGCTTCCTCCATCACCTGTTGTTGTTGCAGTTGATCGGAACTGCGGTTGCCGCATTGTTGTGCGACTAGTACCTCGAGCCATCGGCGAGCCATCTCGGGACATGCTCGGGGTGTTGGTTGGTGGGCCCTGGAATATAGAGGAGATCGGAGTCGATGCAGTCGGCTGACGGACCGGGGTGAAACCTTCTGGGTCGACGTGCTTGAGGTAATTAGGGTTGGGACTGGTCTTGAAACCACGGTTAATGATATGGGCTGGGCTGTAAGTCTCGACCCTGTTGCACTCGTCCTCGGTCTTGGGCGGTTCACCATACGGATCCGAGAACTGCGTGCCAACATCTCTCATCAAGGGATGCGTTCGAGGTTGTACATATTTAGTGTCATATTCTTTGAAGACCTCTTTGTGTACAACCTTCTGGTCCTTGGCTTGCTGTGTGTAAGAAGAAGAAATGAAGGACATCTGCACAGACAGAAGAGCTGTCAAGACGATCGTTGTCACAATCGTCACGCTGGGGCGAGGATCGGAAAGCTGTGTCGGGAGGAACAGCCAGTATACCAAGACGTGTCCTGGGCTAAACAGGCAAAAGAGTCGGAGACAAAGTGGCGAAGGATCCCAAATTGCGAGCTCCCAGACATCCCGCTGTGCATCTGGGTGGGCTCTCGAGTGTGCCGATTCTGTTGATAGCGCCTTGGCGATGTATCGCAGGGGAGACGGCATCATGGGGCTCGAATCAACGCGTACACGATGTGCTGATGGCGTCGCCGGGTTTTTATCGATGGAGTTCTCAAACAGACGATAGTGCCTCGTCTTCTGGAATGTGTAGATAGCATTGGCCGTAGAGGCAACGGCCATCAAATGGACGATGAATGAGGCCTAAGAAGAACAATCACGGCCGATTAGCTCCATGAATCTCGCGAATAGTCGGGCAACATGAGAGATATAAAGACAGGAAAAGAATAACGTACAAGCCACCCAAGCAGGGATGTGCCATCGTCGTCGCCGAACACATCGTCAAAAGCCTTGCTGCCACCGGACCGACTATTTGCTCGCGCAATAAGGAATATCACGTTGAGCGCAATACCAATAGGCAAAGCCCAGTTTTTCTCCAACTGATCCCAATCACCGCCTTCAAATTCCTCAGAAAGCCAAAGCAGAAAGTCGTATGGATTGAGGTGTGAGAGTATCCGCTCGGAGAGCGGGCGGCGGCGTACAAGTCGAGGCATGATGTCGGAGGATGGGAGTCGTAGTAGACGGAAGCTGTTCCTCAGCAGCTTCGTCTTAATCAAGAAGATGATGCAAGAGCATCAAAGGTGAGGGGCGGTTGAGTCAAAGGTCACGATTGTTTTGCGGACATTGAAGCCCTGCAGTAAACAAATCTGAGAAATTGCATCAGCTTATGTAATACCCAGCTCCCGGCGATAACCACGGTGATCAACGGACAGCTGGACCAGATCTGTCATTTACTTGATCTATCTCGAACTTCCAGTTGGAAGGTTGTGTGTCTCGGGAATCTCGGGTCTTTCTTTTCTTTTCCCTCATCATGGCGGCATCGGCCGCAACATCCAAGGTACTTGACATCGATTCAATGGAATGACCCCTCCGATCGCTAACTCGGTACCCCAGGAGCGGCAATTCCTGGCTGTCATTGGTGATGAAGAGTAAAGACCCTTCTTCCAAATTGCTCGTCCTCGAAAAGCTTGTGCCCAGCTGACCTAGCCCAACCTATAACGCAGCTCCGTTACTGGTCTTTTGCTCGCAGGTGTCGGGGTATGAACTGTTCACTACCCCATCTACGTCACATCTCCATGACATTTATATGAAAAGCCACCCTAACTTACTGGCTCCTTTTACAGCATGTCACCGAACCACCAGACTCCCAGAGAAACTTCCTTGTCGTTGATTCCAAAACCGAGACTTCGGAAATCGAACGCGCGTTCCAGAACTTCACCCAGGAGAGGAAAGACATCGCTGTGCTCTTGATTAACCAGCATGTTAGTTGCTTCCTCGTATCTTGCGCTAGATATTTACCATGTTCGCTAACGGGTGCCGCAACCTCAGATCGCAGAACGCATCCGCCATAGCGTCGACGCATTCGCCGATCCCTTTCCGGCTGTCCTCGAAATCCCCAGCAAAGACCACCCCTATGACCCGGAGAAAGACAGCGTTCTTAAGCGCGTGCGTCGTCTGTTTGGGGAGTAGACTTGTTTTACATGAATCTTTGTCTTTGTCATTTAGCTGGGAAATGGCGAGTTGGTTTCGCCGTTCCACCTGCAGGATTTAAACATCACCTGAGAATCTCAGCGTTTGAGTATAACTGGGAAGGAAACATGGAAATATCAGGAGGGAAGATACCCAATGCAACTGGAACTAGTTCGTATACCCTTTACATATATTTTCTTCCCGGCTCTACAAAATTCATTTAACATACGTTGGGTGGTCAGTGGAGATGACGTGATTGTATATTATAGCCACAGACATATGAGGCTGTCAGGTTTACAGTGCCGTACTCGTGGTTTATACAGACGATTGTAAAAGAATAACAGATGCGAAGAGCGTAGAAATGAGAAAGTCCAAATGATATCCGAAAGTACTGCAAAGCGTTATAGAACTCGAAACAACAGATGCGAATATTGAAGTAGTCATAAGAAGGGCGTGTAAAAGAGCATTGCGGATGTTTGGCCCCCGAGTCAAGCACATAAGCTAATGACGTTGACAGTTTAGCAAATCGAGAGAAGCCACCTGGTGAGTGGATGCAAAGCAATGTCTAAAATAGACGGGATCAAAAGTGAAACACGATGTCATCCGCCTTGAGGCAAGTGACCTGGTTCTGCTGCTTGTTGTAAACATCAGCAAGAACGGAGTATTTGCCCTATAAAAGGACGTTAGCTGTTTGCTTTGCTCTGAGACGATTGTAAAAACAACGTACCGGTGGGATCTGCTTGGGCAAGTCCACTTCCTTCGTCAGAACCATCTCGCCCTTCTCTAGGGGGCACTCCAGGTCCACATTTTTAAGCTCATCACAGAGGTCAACTGTCTGCTTGATCAAAGTGATGAGACCCCATTTCACTTCCAGGTTCACGGTAGCGCCCTTCTCGATTCTCTCGAGCAAGGTACCTTTGGCGGAGATTGTTAACGTCTGTCCTCTGTTATCACCGAGATGTTAGCTATCGAAATCTACTACATTTAGATAATACTCTTCGTGGACGACTTACGGTAGAGGCGGGTTGGGTGCCAGATCCACCGACTCGATCTGGAGTTTGTAATTGTCTGGCTTGGCACAGTACTGCAGGGGGTTTTCACCCTTGACTGGGTACTTCTCATTGTCGTTCGCCTTCAGCGAAGCCTGCGTGGGATCGAAGATAGATAATGCGGCTGCATTTGCAAGAGGAGCGGTAAGAACCAGGAGGCTGGCGGCTGATAAGAACTTCATGCCTATGACAGTTGTAGTTCGGAAAAATGGGCGCAGGTGGTGGATATCTTATGTGCAGTCAAGTAGCACCAAAAGAGTGCTTTCTAGTTCAAAAGGGTGTGGAGTTGGGGATTCAGAGGCGGAGATCAAGGTTGTGAGGAGAAAGAGATGTCACTTGATGACGCCTCCACACGTGATCCCAGGGGCAGATCTATACCGTTTCTGTCGCTCTGTGGTTCTACGACTCACGTACCTGCATGTGGCTGAGGAAAGGAATCCCTGCTACGAGACAATAATTGTATTTCTATCCGAAATCGTTCATGTTCGACACTGACAATATTCATCTTATGCTAACATTCAACACAAGTGGGGAGTCTGATCTGACCCACTATACTCCAGGTCCCTAATCCTTATCAATGATCGACATCCGAATGCCGTCAGATCAGAGCGGACATGCCAGGGATTAGTTATCTCATTTGTGAAACATACATTCCAGGCTCCAAGAAGGCGTTCTAGTTAGTTGTTGAACTTCCGTTTCGCTCGAACATCCGACATCTGGGCTTCCACACAAGTAGCAGCCATGTGGGGTACTTGGAAAGCCAACCAAATAGCAATGGAGGCGATGCATTGACAATGATGTGGAGATGTAGGTGAACGAACTGAAACGATATATATATATATATTGCCCAGAAGTGGTCTCCCTGATGGTGTCCTGAACGTATAGCTGAGGAGGGCAGGTGAGGGCACGAAGCCTTAAGCAGATATTTTCACATATTCCAGAGCAACTTTGCCAGTATTGTTTGCAGGTGGGCTAGTCAATATCAGGTTAAAATCGCGCCGCAAGTTGGACCTAAAAATGAAGATGCCCTGGAGGCTCACAGCCAGTCTGTTAAGCGCGCGCGTAACTAGAATCGAATATGTATGTGCCAGCAGTATCAATTTATATTCCCCCTCCACTATCGTTTCCTCTTTGGATGCTTTAGACCCATTCGGCTGGATCCACCTAGACCTCATCAGTCTAAAGTATCTACAATGGCGTTCATTGTCTGGCCTACATATGTACTCCGTATATTCTAGAAAAAGAGGGACAAGCATTGGGTACATCATAAAGAGTGCAGACTCAGATTTTGGCTTTGCCACTCTCAATCTCCGCCCAACTTTGCTCTTCCAGCTTCTGATACTTTGTGCCGTTCAACCAGTACAAAATATCGCCGCCCGAGTCCTGGCGAGGGTTCCAGCCCTTCTTCGCTAAATCACCTTTAGCCTGCTTGAAAGTGACACCTGTAGCAACCCTGCAGATTACGTTTGATTAGCGGCACGGCCAAATTATCGAACCAAGGGAATGCTTACTTCTCAGTGAGTCGAACCAGTCGAGGCAGAGCGTATGAAGGAACACCCTTCTTCTTGAGCGCCTTGCATAAGGTCGACATCAACTCTGTTTCAACCTCTGGTGATTCTAGCGTAATACCAGCGGCTCCAGCTTGACCATCATACCTAGTATAGGCCGTCAGCAATCCAATCTCACCAAACAAAAGAGCAAAAGACAGCCTCGAAACATACCCGCTTAGCTTCACGCCATATACCACAGCATCATGCACACCATCAATCCGGCAAATATGGTCTCGAATCTCACCCGCACTAACATTCTCGCCCTTCCACCGGAAAGTGTCGCCAACCCGGTCCTGGAACCTCACCCACCCAGATTCATCTTGAACAACCAGATCACCAGTGCGCTGGAACAGATCTCCCTTCTGGAACACATCACGCAGAAGCTTCTCTTCCGTCGCACCCTCGTTACCCAGATACTCAATCAGCATACTACGGTCCCGAACGCGACCAATTGCCTCTCCCTCTTGTCCAAGCGCAGCCCTCACACAGAACCCAGTGGCAGGATCCCGGTACGGCATCTCGGTATTAGTATCGTACTTGACGATGAAAGTGTCATCTTCCAAGAACCGGCGGATAGGCCCAGAAAACCCGACCTTGCCAGCACCCCAAGCTCCAATACCGTGATTGTCGAATTTGGCGACTCCCTCGGTTGAACGGTAGAACTCGCGGATCTCGGGGACGTTGAAGCGCTCACGGAACTTCTCCCAGATCTCCCCGCGTAGCCCGTTACCGCTTGCCACAATGCACTTGTGGTCCTGGTCGTAGGGTGATGGCGGTGTCGCGAGAAGGTATCGACATAGCTCGCCGATGTATAGGATGCGGGTTGCACCTGAATCGTGCACTTCCTTCCAGAATTTCGAGGCGGAGAATTTACGTCCAAGGCATAATGTGCCTCCGTTTCCGATGGCGGCGCATAGGCCGGTGAAGAAGGCTGTACCGTGGAATAATGGTAGAGGGGAGTACACGCGGAATGGGTGGTACCTTGAGTGGTTGTTTACATCTGCCGAGTGTGGGTTGGAGGTGATTAGAGTGAGCATGTTGCGGATCGCGCAGGCTTTGGGTTTCCCGGTTGTTCCTGATGTGTAGATCAGGAGGGAAAGGTCTTTTGGGCTGCGCTTGGCTGCTGCAAGTCCTGATGGGGAGAATTGCTGGAGGGTTCCAGAGGCGATGAGCTCAATTGCGCCTGTTTCGGCACCTTCGAATGAACCCAGGCTGAGTGTGAAGTGTGGTAGGTCGACGCAGACGTGTTGAGACAGGTCTGCGGTTGAAACGATTAATTTGGAGCCGGAGACGTTGACGCAATGGATGAAAGTATCGTCTGTCACTAGTGTCAACAGTCTATTCCCCTGGGTTGGAATTGGATGATCGACAAACCTCGCAGGTTGGTATTGATCATCGCTGCCACAGCGCCCAGTTTTGATAGAGCGTATACGGTCAAGACCATCTCCGGTGAGTTGGTGGTAAAGACACCCACTGTATCACCGGGATTGATATCACGGCTCTTCAAAAGAGCAGCCATTCTGTCGACCACTGCAAACAGTCGTATCAGCAATCAGATGCACCTAGGTGATAAGTCCTCTCGACGGAGGAGCGATACTAACAATCTTTCAATTGGCCATAGGACCAGGTCTTCTGCTCAAACCAGAGCGCATCTGTGGCAGCTCGACCTTCCACTTCCACCGCCCGCTCGAGCATCTTGTAGATGGTTGTTGAGCCATCGAGCTTAGCGATGCGCTCACTTAACCGCTTTGCGGCAGCCTTGTCGCTGTGGATTGTTCGCAAATCAGTGGCAATGGCAAGCTTCGCGTTCAGATAAGCGCCGGCGGCCACCGACAAGGCCGATGCCATAGCTACCGCAGGCGCACCGACTTCGGATAAAATGTCCATCGCGGCAGAGAAGCTTGAGTTATTTTCAGTCGAGGCTTCTTGTCAATTCAGCAAGAATTCAATGTCTTGTAACGGGGGGTATCGTCTATTCTCTATGTAATGGAAATTTAGAACCTCTCAGAAACTGGCCAGATATAAAGATCGCTAGGCCTCGGGGACTCCAACGGAAGTTAGCCAGACTCGATCTGCCGTTCATAAAAACAGCCCTGGAGAGGCAACTCCCTAAGCCTTTTTACATTGGCCATCACCCGTAGTGGAGTCTACGAGTCTGTTTACGGGAAATGCCCCATATTCCGTTGGGCTTTTCCCCAGTTTTGGTCAAATAGCTCTCCCGAGGTGCCTTGGAATTGTTCCTGAAAATATGAGCATCAACATATTAAAGACAACATTTGAAAACAGAGTACTTCTCTATCTGTCAATATACTCCCATCATGATCAATATTCAAATATTCAAATATTTGAAGCCAATGTACATGTGGGTCCGTGAAACGTCTTCAATACCATCAATATACCAATCACCACCTCCCATTACAAGCCGAGGAATGCCCAATTACCGTATCATACATTGTATGACCTCCGAAGTCTCGGTACTTCCACTCGGCTCGAATTGTCCTGGAGGGACTCGGCGGACTCGGCTCGGCGTGGAGAAACCTGGAGAAGCCGCGGTTCATTTTTAGCGTGAAGAGACATTAAAGACATTAAAGAGATCAAAGAGATTAGAACGAGTCTCTCTTGTTGTTTTCTTCATCTACAATGTCTTCACCACAACAACGTCTGAACTCTGTCGCCAACCAGCTGGCTCCTGGCTCGGCCCGCCAGAAGATTCTAGCCAAGAACCCAGATGACGTGGTATGTTACTGCTATGCACGACTCTTTGCACCTTGGAATTAATCAATTGGCAGGTCATCACTTACTTGGCCCGCACGCCGCTCACCAAAGCCCGCAAGGGTGGATTGAAGGATACCACCGTGGATGATCTCCTCGTCTCACTTCTCACGGTACTTTTTTTTCCCTCCATTAGGAAATAAATCGCAGTAACTAATTTATCAAAACAGACCGTCCGCGAGAAATCCAACCTTGACCCCAACCTCGTTGAAGATGTCTGTGTTGGCAATGTCCTCTGCCCCGGCTCCGCATATGTCGCCCGTTCCGCCGTGCTGGCAGCAGGCTACCCCGTAACAGCAGCCGCCTCCATCGCCAACCGATTCTGCTCGTCCGGTCTACTGGCCGTGCAAAACATCGCCAACCAGATCATTGCAGGATCCATCGATGTCGGTGTGGCCGTGGGAGCCGAGAGCATGAGCAAGAACGCCGACGGCGGCGCCCCCGAAATGTCCGAACGCATCACCAAGCACCCGATCGCATCGCAGAACTCCCAACCTATGGGCCAAACCTCGGAGAATGTAGCGAACCAGTTCAACATCTCGCGCGAGCAGCATGACAGGTTCGCTGCCAACAGTTTCCAGAAGGCTGAGCGCGCCCAGAAGGCCGGCTGGCTGGAGGACGAGATCGTCCCCGTCAGGACTCAAATTAAGGACCCCAAGACCGGCGAGGTCAAGGATATTGTCGTGGACCGTGACGACGGCATCCGCTACGGTACTACCCCCGAGTCCCTCAGCAAGGTCCGCGCTGCCTTCCCCCAGTGGGCCCCTAGCGCTACCACCGGCGGTAACGCCAGTCAGATTACTGATGGTGCTGCTGCGCTGGTTTTGATGAAGCGCTCGCGCGCCCAGCAGCTCGGCCAACCCATCGTTGCCAAGTTCTGCGGTGCTACCGTTTCTGGTCTGGAACCCAGAATAATGGGTATTGGCCCATCCCTTGCCATTCCCAAGATCCTGAGCAAGTTCAACTTGAGCAAAGATGACATTGATATTTTTGAGATTAACGAGGCCTTTTCCTCAATGGTAAGTTTATCGAGTAGTGACTATGTACTTTGCAAGACTAACATACTTCATTACAGGGTGTTTACTGCGTCAACAAGCTGGGCTTGGATGAATCCAAGGTGAACCCGCGTGGTGGTGCTATGTAAGTGGTCTTCGACCAGATTTGATTGATACCATACTAATATCTCAAAGTGCTTTTGGTCACCCTCTGGGCGCCACTGGCGCACGCCAGGTCGTCACTGCTCTGTCTGAGCTACGTCGACAGGATAAGCGAGTCGCCGTGACTTCGATGTGCGTGGGCACTGTAAGTTACCTCCGATCATCATGACTTTAATCTTAGATATTAATCTCTTCGAATAGGGCATGGGTATGGCCGGTATCTTTGTTTCTGAGCATTAGACATGCAGAAAAGCGTCTGCTAACAATGACTGTTGATATTGTATATATTTTTCTATACGCACCGAATACGACTCTTTGATTATGATAGTCTATACGCGGATATTCTGCCTTGTCGATGTGTCCTTACTTTCTTCTTGCTTTCCCCCATCATCCCCATTCCATCTCAAATTCTGCCGTCTCACGGCTTGTCCCCATGCAGCCTGCAAGCTCAGTTCCATGAGGCAAACGACGGGAGAGGAAATCCCCTGTCATGAGCACTGCCCTCCTGATGGAAGATGGACCTACAGCCATCGTAAATTGAGCTATCACCTAATGCTTCTTTTCCCGTCCATGGCTGAACCACCAACTAAACAATATCCGGTATGTAAACTGAAGATCATACCTATGCGCCGGCTGTTGCTCACTATGCAATCAGTTTCCACGTGAATTCAACTACCTCTCATCGAGGAGAAAAGAGCCATGATAATCCTAAACCTGTCCTTCTCGCCTGAGCCCAAGTCAATCAACTCAACCAGGGCAACAGCCGACCAGCTTAAACTCATCCCCCAGGAAACCGATACACCACAATAGGGGGAAGTCGCCTACGGGGTTCAAGAATCTAAGTCAAATAAAGCCAACGACCTGCACAGGATGCTAGATATCTCTAAATTGCCTTCCACTTCGATATCAAGCTCGCTTTTCACGCCATTTCCCGTCAGTATCGATGCCTAGGCGAACGCCTTCGGTAACGATAGCGACCTAGAAATGGTCAGAGAGACACGGGGACTTAAGGATCAGGTCAACGGTAATTGACTCTGCGATAAGATCTGCAAGAAGCAGAATCCAGGCGGCTCAGGCACGGCTAGATCAGCAAGAAAGCCTTGTCCGAGCCAATCATCACCATAGTAGCCTTAAGTGCCATCTTTCATCCGAGCAGTCGGATGGCAGACTGAAAGGCTACGAGAGATGATTGATATAGCCTCTTAGTAGTCCCCAGTCAGAGGTGACTCTTGGCAAGGCTTCAATTGCCACAGCCGGGTCAGCTAAGGTGTTCAGAATTAGCCTGCCCAGCGCCGAGGGCGAGTCGGTCATGTATGCGAACTCCATATTGACCTGGCAATTCAACGTCCGTAACGGTCATGTTACTTGCCCCCAAGGTCATCACAGCCTCCAAGGTGGCTCACGGGGTTTTTCGGATTTCGAAGTGCACCAATATGTTGGTAATACCCGCAAGCGCTTTCTAGTTGTGCAGTGCAAGAAGCCAGGGGGGAAATTCGTTGGCTATACATGGAACCGCGCGAGAGTCCAACTGGAAAGATACCTTGCATCGATTCATAGAGATCCTCGCTTCAGCCCCACCGTCCGCGGAATTGTGGCCATTGGCCAACGGCTCAGATTCTACGAGTACGACGGCACCATGTACGAAATGGAAGTCAAAGCGGCTAGAACTATCCAGCGAGAAGTCATCGTCGAGGTGAAGGTATCTGCTCTCCTAGCAAGGCGTGCAAAAAAGGTGCTTATGCAAATGGGGATTGAGACGATGGTATGGATACTCAAGTGCCACCATGAACATCAGCAAAAGAAAGGGAAAGAATCTGTCAAAGCACATGTAAGAAATTGCTGACTTGATATCTGAGATATCTTATGTTCTTCCGACGGTCACGAAATGTGCATTGTCATTGGGAAATGTAGTATACCAGCCAAGAAGCACAAGTGCCTGGTCACAAACCAGGCCTGTGCAGTAAGAATATAGATAGATATAGTTGGCTATATTTCATGATTCTGCATGATATAACAGAACCCTCAGGCTTTCTTCACATAATCAATCTTCCTAGCCAACCAACAACCAATCGTAAACCCTTGGATTGCATCGTGCTCATCCCGAGAAAAGGCAATAGTCCAATCTCCTGGAGCCGGTGCATCCAGACCACGTGGACAAGTCAGAGCCCAGACATCATCTCCCAGATATTTCATGGGAGTTGCATTTCCTTGACCCAAATACCCGTCAAACGCACCGTATAGCATCCCATCCTGGCCAAGGCAATGGAAGGTAGATTCAATCTCGGCACAGTGGTAGATACCTTGAAATGAAGTCTCCTTAAGGATTGATTCTTTCGGGACAATACGCCGAGCACTAAGCATCCGGTTATCTCTCACGCGATGAATACTCAACAAATCTCCATCAATCGTAGCAACCATCGAGTCAGACTTTCCATGATTCGGTGCACTAAGCTTAATGGGCTCGGCAGACCCATCGTAGCTGATGGCCACCTCTCCATCCCGTGCGCCCTTGGTGACGGCAAGCGCCAGCTGGGTATCCTGATCAAGGAACGCGCCAACCCAAGATTCTGCCGCCTGGACAGATGTAGATGCAGGCTTTGGTAGTCCCAACAGATCTCTGAAGATATCAATGTTGGGGGCGAATGTGCCCGAGTCACTGTTAAGCATAATGACGACGGACAAACGCTCGCGTGGCGCGTGTCGTCGGTGCAACCGATACCCTCGCAACGCTCCACCATGTCCAATCGTGTCCACACCATCGATGTCAGTGTGACTTAGCCCATAACGGTACGTTGCAGGAGTACCATCTTTGAACTTCGGCGTAGCTATAGCAGCGTGATACCAGCTTTGTGGATCAGAGCAGCAGCGATCGAGATACTTCTCGTACGCGATCATATCAGTGAGTGAAGCCACTAGCCCGGCATCACCGGACCATTCCATTCTGTTGATAGCCGCTGTGAAACCATGCTGCTCGTCGCCCTCATACCCGACACAGGGCGGTGGGTGATGTGCGGTGTTGGGGCAAAGGAATGCCGTGCTCATACCAGCCGGTCGGAGTATTCGCTCTTCGAGCAATTTGTCCAGAGACTCCCCGGTAGCTCGCTCAATTACTCGGGCAAGTAGGTGGAAGTTGAAATTGCAGTAGGAATATTCCGTTCCCGGCTGGAACTGGAATGACTTGGTTCGGGCAAGTAGTGGACCACAGTCTCTCTCAATGAGGAACTCGTCGTCGGGCTTAGACCCCCACAGTGTGGTCATAGCCCAGTAGTCGCGCATACCGGATTGCATGTCGCATAGCCGGTCAATTGTCAGTTCACCGTCAGAAGTGAGCTCCGGGCTTAGTATTTCCGTGAGATGATCTGAAAGCTGCTTCCGGACATCGCCCTTTGCAGCTAATGTCGGGGTTGGGTTGCGTTCCAAGTCAATCAACAACGCACACACAAACTGTTTAGTAATTGAACAGATGGGAATCTGGGTTTGAGCCGTCATGGGAATCCGTTGGTCCAGGTCGGCGAATCCCCAGACGCGCTGGCCGATGACCTCGCCATCTTTGACGACGGCGATGGCACCTCCTGGGCCTCGACAGCGGAGGGCAGATTTGTTCAAGACCCCTTGAACCTTTTCCTTGGTGACTTCCATATTTTCAGACTGACGTAGAGAAAGGGAACTTCTGACATCTTGGTTGTTGCGGGACAATTACCCCACTTCCAGTTGGTTATCGCAGATTGATGACAAGTTGCTAAATATAGAACAGTGATCCATAGAGCCCAATTGTGTATAATCAATATGAACTACAATTTGGTATTGAACTATTAGACTGACAATTCGATGCGAGCTATAATTTGTGACTTCGGAAGAGACCGTAGGGAGAAAGCCTAAAAGGGTAGTGTTGGGTAAAGGCGGACCCTTGAGATCCCTTTATCTAAGAATATAATAATAACCCATCCATTTCAAAAGATGAGATACAAAATAGATCGAAAAGATATCTAGAAATAGACGAACCAGAGAGTCAAAGGGCCAGATGACAGGGAAACTGAATGCGTCTACTTGTAAATAATAGCACCATCCATGGATGCTACTTTCCAATCCTGAGCATTACTATCAGCACTACGGAGTACTACCACTAAGGATCCTCTACGGAGTAAGAAACCGCCAGTTCATGTAGTTCAGTGAAAATAGCCGCAAAAAGGTAATAGCCATTCCCGACGAATTATTGTCCTTAGCAGCACACCTCCCATATCGAAAATATCCTTTCAAGTCAAGCTTCAACAAGATCGGCAAGCCCGAAGTCGCCGAGTAAGACATTATTAATCTACACCACGAAAGTGAGTAAAATTTACCGAACTATTTTTGTTTATCTTGAGTGAAGATCTGATCCGTCAATATTGCCTTGGGTAAAGGTAGTTCAAAACTACGATGTATTTTAATCGGTGTGATTCGATCGACATAATAATATAGAGTAAGGGGTCAGTCGGAAGAGAATATTGAATGCCATTGTTTGACACCTAGACTCGACAACGGCGGAGTACAACATACAGAGTACTAGACTAGAGCGTCATGATGAATTAAGGGTTGACCTAGGGGGCTCAAAAGGGGTTAGTTAATAATAGACCAATGTATACAACATAGGGGACATTAATAAACCCCTAATGGAACCCTTCCAATGGGCTCGATCATGCAATGACACCGATTCTCCACTAGGGTGTCTCTGTCATATTCCCCTTGTGCACAGACAAGGTCTATGTACTACCTATAGAGTACTATAAGGTGCCTATGACCCACTACAACATGTACCTACGTACATACCAAATGCAACAAATAAAAGAGGTTCAAATGTGAAATAGAAGAAACTCCCGAGGTTCTTTCCAAAGCCGGATGGGAATATCCGGGGAGATCGGGCAAAATCATCGAATGCAGCCTCGGGATCCATGGAATCATCAAGACCCACTCCTGCATATTTTTGGAATCAACTATCCGCTCGGCCAATTGGAGGGTTTCAAACAAAGTTAAAGTGGACAAGCAAACGTGTTACGACCCACAAAATCCACAGAACTACGCTGTGGCGGAATCTAGACTTGAATTTTCATGTCTAGAGCCAGCCTTGCTTTTGGTCTTTAGAGGGTCTTTAGGAGGCTTACTGAGTACTTCTTTCCGTTTGCATTTCTCTCTACCTCCACCTTTTCACTTTTCACCTTTCACTTTCCACTTTTCACTTTGCACTTTTCACTTTCCACTTTTATTCTCATCTTTTGTCTTTTCAATTTCCCTACATTCTTTTACTTCTTCCCTTTTTCATCTTCTCATCTTTCATATCAACACTCGTTAAAACATCCAAAATGCGTTCCGCTCAATTCCTTGCCCTCGCGATGGCCGTCGCTACCTCCGACGCCATCTCCCAGGGTTTCAACTACGGTGCTCTCAAGGTTGACGGCAGCCTCAAAACCCAAGCCGACTTCGAGACCGAGTTTGCAACTGCCAAGAATCTCGTTGGAACCGACAATGCCTTCACCAGTGCCCGTCTGTACACCATGATTCAGGGTGGTACAACCAATGGCCCCATTGAGGCCATTCCTGCTGCTATCAAGGAGAAGACCACCCTTCTCTTGGGTCTCTGGGCTTCCGGTGGCGACATGAGCAATGAGATCGCTGCCCTCACATCCGCCATCAACACCTACGGTGAGGACTTCACAAACCTGGTCGTCGGTATCTCCGTCGGCAGTGAGGATCTTTACCGTGTCTCCGAAACTGGTGTCAAGGCCAACGCTGGTCTTGGTGTCGGACCCACCGAGCTTGTTGACTACATCAACCAGGTCCGCTCCGCCATCTCCGGCACTTCCCTGAGCGGTGCCCCCATTGGCCACGTTGACACCTGGAACTCGTGGACCAACGGCTCCAACTCTGCCGTCATTGAGGCTGTCGATTGGCTCGGTTTCGATGGATACCCGTACTACGAGAACACCGACCCCAACTCCATCGACGACGCCAAGGCCCTCTTCGACAAGGGCGTTGAAAAGACCAAGGCTGTCGCCGGTGGTAAGGAGGTCTGGATCACCGAGACTGGCTGGCCCGTTACTGGCCCCACTGAGAACCTCGCTGTCGCCAACACCGCCAACGCCAAGCAGTACTGGGACGAGGTTGCCTGCCCTCTGTTGGGCAACACCAACACCTGGTGGTATATCCTCGAGGATGCCGGTACCACCGCCCCCAGCTTCGGTGTCACTGGTTCCTCCACCGACACCACCCCTCTGTACGACCTGAGCTGCAAGGCCTCCACATCCTCCAGCTCTGCCGCCGCTTCCTCCAGCACCTCGGGCGCCGGTGTCGCCGAGAAGTCCGGCTTCGTCTCTTCCGCTACTTCTGCCTCTCCCACTGGCTCCGGCTCCGACTCTGGTGCCTCTGGATCTGGATCTGGCTCCGGCTCTGGCTCCGGTTCCGCCAGCTCCCCCGCTGGCTCCTCCTCTGTCCGTCCTACCTCTGCAGCTGTGACCAGCGGTGTCCGCCCCTCTACCAAGCCCAAGTCTAAGAGCGCTTCTGCCTCTGCCTCTGCTTCCGGAGCCGCCTCTAGCTCTGCCTCTGGTTCTTCCGCTACCGCCACTGGTGGCAGCAACTCCGGCTCAGGATCCTCTGCCTCTGGTTCCGGCTCCGGCTCCGGCTCTTCTTCTTCCGACTCCGCCTCCGCCTCCCCCAGCCTCCCCGTCAGCTCTGCTACCCGTGTCGCTGGCTCTGCCGCCGGTGCCCTGGTTGCTGCTCTCGCTCTTGCTTTCACTTTCTAAGCATGTCATTTTCCCTGGGCGATTCGGAGTGATTGGTTGGATGATACTCACTCACCTTAGTCTGTCATTTGATAGTCGGTGACCGCCTGGTTTTATGTAATATTTCTTACTTCTGTTTACTACTGTCTAAAGATTAGATTGGTTGCTAGTGAGGGCATGGTTTCCTTGTATGTTATATCAAAATATATCAAAAGTAACAATCTGAAATCCATCTATCTCCTAGCACGTAGGTCTGAGTATGTAGTCTTGTCTTTCGATTTATTCGCTTTATGAGTTGAGTTCTGCTCATCCATAGAAGTATGACATGCTATGCGTAACCCTAATCTTTAGGGTCGAAGATGGATCGAGCTACTAGTGGAATATGACCCTGTAGCCCTAGGGAGACACGAAAGTTATATATGGATGTTATATTTCAGCTAGCGATTCTCTATGTCTACACCATTTAAACCACCGGCAACCCTATTCACTAACCGGATGCCCTTTTCGCTGGGGTCTATTCCATGTTTCTATGTTATGGGGGTGTTGCGTTCTTCCATGTTTAAACTTCCTGCTTTCAACAGCTCTCAATCTAGCTTATAATGCAACTATATAAAATGGTTCCTATTGTAAATTTCTCCTTATCGTATACTAGGGCGTAGAAACATGCTACACGAGAACAGCAACTCTCAATATGATTGACATAGAAGAAAGAAAAAAGAAGAACACAGTAATCCTTGGACATAGGATCACACGTCAAGTCTGGTTGTGCTGTGTCTACCATTCCTTCTTCAGACCCATGAAATCCTTATCCTGGGTCACAGCATCGCCCGCTTTCTCAAACACCCTGAGAATCTGAGAGTTCCTCTCCTTGACGTGACTTGACATAATGTCAATTGCGTTCGCGGCCTGCTCTGCAAGAAGCTTCTCATCTGCTTTTGATGCTTCATCGGCAATCTGATGTAACCGCTTAAGCCAGTATAACCATCTCCAGGGACTAAATCCACCAGGTGCTCGTTGACCTAGCTCCGACTGGACAAAGGTGAAGCCACCTCTCCCAATGGTACTGTTAGAGCAATCATTCCATGAGAAATCGGATAAGAGTATGATGTTATGCCCGGCTTCTCGGATCCAGGCACATGCAGATGGGAGTAACGAAGCAATAGTAAGTACATGAATTGTCCGGCGACGGTCTTCGTTATCCGGCTCATTAGAGCTGCCAAGGGGACGCTCGGACTCGAATGTATTACGAAAAAGGACCAGAGCAATCTGGCAAAGCCGATCGTTCGCAATGCGCGTGGACGCCAGCTTCGCAAGGAAGGACGCAGCATTAAGGCGCTGCTTCGAATCCATTTCCGCGCAGTCGTTGATCCAGCACTGTGTCATGTCCGTCGCAAGGAATGGCAGGTCATTCCAGACTATCCCATCGTGAGTTCTAGCAATATCGATGCCACCGCCCGGTGCCGGCCTGGTTAGGGGCCCGCGTCCCCGCGTCCGGAGGATGTCGAGGACCCATCTGTCTTGCTCAAAGCTTTCGTGGGAGACATGTCTGGCGCATTGATAATAGACGTACCAGAGAGAATGCAGATCTGGCTCGCAGGAATCAATTGACGCCCGGCTCCGGCAATATCTTTGGCCCATGATCCATGCTCTGTTATATGCCACAGATCGGAGGAGGTCGAAATCCCCTGCTCGAGCAGCCTCCTCGAGGTCCACCCGATCCGATGGGCTGCATACATTGAGGCCGGAAGGGCTATCTCGCGATGGTGAGCTCAGTGAATCTCTTAATAAGTCGTGCATCCTAAGTTCAGGAGCGTAAAGAGCTGGCAGTACCGATTGGTGATGAGTGTCACGAGGGTGAATCTCTAGAAATGAGATGAACGTAGGAGAGATAGAGTGCAATGGGATTAGATAACGGATATATTATTTATAAATAAGAAATTAAGAAAAGGGTGGGGAGTACGGAGTAGATAAAGAATGGTAAGGAGATGGTGTCTCTGTGACAGGCAGCAACAATCTTGTCCAATCAGACCCGATATACCATTGGTGACATGCCACTGCTTAGGGTACGAGACCCGGGGATCAACAAAGGATCAGCAGAAGGCGTGTCTCGGGCAAGATACGCTGACTATGTTGTACATAAATTAAGGAAATCCTCCAGGACTGATCAGACTAGACTCTAGACTGTAGCGCTCCACAGCAGAGTTGAAAATACGGAGCACAATGAGGAAAATTATAGATGTCGAGATAACCGTTTATACTCAACGCTGGTATGGTGTAAAAAAACAGGACAACATACGTATACTGAAATGCAGCAAACTTGTATGTGTCCCCCTACATAGTGACTGCTTCTAAATCAACCCGATAGCAGCAGCAGAACTACCCGCCTCAGTTAATCACCTCCTGACAGACGCACTTTCTACTGAAAGAATCAAAGTAGCATTCCTTATCCTCAATTGCGTCGGTACACTGTACGTAGAAGTTAGCATACTCCTGGAGTAATGGGTTCCAGGGCAAATTACCTTTTTGAACTCGCAATGACAGATAGCGTTCAGCCCACTTTGTGACTTGTAATGGCATTGATTGGTTGCTGGATAGCACTCCTAGTTGGAAAAGATCAGGCCCTTCGTCTCGTACTTCAATGCACCTTAAGAGACCTACTCCTTTGTACTTAATGTGACTATTGTTTTCGTTCCTGACATCCAAGTCATTTGATGTAGGAGACACAGGGTTCGCTGGGCTGGCTAATGCTCCCAGACCAGCAGAGAGGACAAGTCCAAAAGACATAAAGGTAAAAGCTTTCATGACGACGGCGCGCACCTTTGGTTAGCACCTTTGGTTACTTGAGAAGCAGGACAGGTGTTCTGGAAAAGGGATTTGTGTTTTTATCTAGCCTCCGGTATGTCGGGTCTGTAGCCATCTTATATAAACTCGATTTGAATTCATAGTGGAGAGCTCCCAGACAGGACAACAGTCGGAGGTCTACGGGTCGTTGATGGCTGGATACCTGGGCAAACTCGCAACAACAGTAAGGTACATGGGAACATTTCGGCCATTCCAACATGCCAAGTATCCCTCCAAAGAAGGGATATGCTGCATCAACCAATTGCCTGAGGCTATATTGTTAGCTGATTGTTGGTATACCGCCACGGGCCAACTCCGCAGTAGACTAGCCGCTGGCAACGGAGAAGGGTGCCAATAAAGAAAATGCATGGACCAGTGGATATCCCCTATTGGCGTCTTAGTGGCGGACAGCTAAGCTAGAAATATACGCCCGTGCATTGGTGTTGTCTCAAGATTGCGGCACGGCCCTGACCGACGGTTCGCCGGATCGTGCGAGATGGGGCGCTCGCACCAAGCTAGAAATATACGCCCGTGCATTAGGGCTGTCTCAGGATTGCAGCGCAGGTATGCTGGATCCTGGGAGACGGTCGCCCGCACTAAGCTAGGCGCCCGTGCATTAGTGTTGTCTTGAGGAGATTGCGGCACAGCCTCGACCGACGCTAAGTGTATTTATATTAACAAGAGTGTCTCTAGAAAAGTGGAGTAGCTCACAGCCTCATGATGATCGTATAATCGTCCATAACTAATGCTCGATCCATGCTGTACTTCTGATGCTGGGCCCTTGACATCGAGTTTCGCAAGGGCTGTATTTCCACTCCGAAGGCCACCTTGTTCATAAAAGTATTCCAGTCGGGTTACAGCTAGGGGACATTCAAAAAAAGTTCCGTACTCCCGCTTACATCATCATAGCCCAACCCGGTTTGGAACATTATCACCTCTACAGGGCCACGTTAGGATTAGAAAAGGGGTTTAGGGTGTTTAGGCATTCTAGTTTTTATTTAATGTTAGTATGTTTGGTAAGCAAGACTGTTCTTGAATTCTGAGGATCCCCGACCTGCTGGCCCTATTCCTGCTTCGCTTCTGAACGCGATAAAACATCAACTAATGTAGGAGGATCATTACCCGCGCTGGAAGCCCGGCGGCAACGAGATCTTTTCAAATCCCTCAAGCACTGTGGTCATTGATCGCCGTTCAACAGGGGTTCCGACCCATATGAACAGGGCAGGGCAACAACAAGCACCGCAGACCAATCATAGGATATAGCGTAAAAGTACGTAGAACTCTCCACTTTCACGCGTCAATCAATAAAACTTCTTAGGCAAGTCCTCGGCGTATCTTCGGGTTACAGGTTTGAGCTAATGATGCAGTGGCCAGAGGGTGATTAGGGATACTAGCCAGATTAGGAAAGCTATACATTCTGATAGAGTTGTTGGCTCTACAGAACTACTTCAATTGAGGCCGAAGGATCATGGTTTTTTAGATGTCTTTGTGTTATCAGGTGCATTAACATGGGCCTTGGGCTTCACAGAACATAGTAACACCGAATCTACAAGGTGTGCCCATCTTTGATCAGATATGGTATTGAATAACGTATTCCACATGCGAGCGGCGCACACAAGCGAGCGGCGCAGTCCAAAACACATAGTAAAAGCGATAAATTATAACATGCTATTTCAACAACAGCTATCTGCATGAACGTTTCCTTGTAGCCTAATGCTTTTTATATGATATCTAGCCACTTATTAGAGCTTAGGGGAATTTAATAAATTAGTGACTGAGATATATATATATATTCTAGAGTTCAGCGATGTATTTTTCGATACCATAACATTGCAAGTTCTCGATTTATTCAAAATTGATATATGGTACTAAAAAGGCTTATCAATTGCTATCGGCAAGTAATGAAATCAAATAAAAGCGTTGGTTGTTGAAATAGCATGTTAATGTGTTTTGGACTGCGCCGCTCGCTTGTGTGCGCCGCTCGCATGTGGAATACGTTAGTTACTTGTACAACATTAAGTATACTGGATGATTGAAACATATGTCACTGCACTGCCTGGTGTTAGATAAAATTTCGCTTTTGCTGAGCCTGCTCCTAACCCTGCGATCGTAGTCGCTTATTAAGTAAACACTATCACCAGGGTCTGATACCAATCTAGTTAATGATATGCAAAGGTGACCACAATTTCCGTCCTATGTCTCCGCATAGCTAGTTCTGTGTCGTGGGACATCTCCGTGACTAGAAGGATATAAAAGGGTCGATGCTCGCTGCCTCTGGACGACTTCTCTTCTCCTAACGCACTCATCTTTCTGTCTTTCTCTGACTAAGAGCTCTTTACCCAAACTACTACAATGCAGCTTATCAAAAACGCTGTTTATGCCGTCACTGTCATGGCCACCATTGCAGCAGCAGTCCCGGTCCAATCGTTGCTAGAGGTGAAAAGTTCCCCGTCTTCAATGGCAATACATCCGTTATGGTTGAAACCGAACCCTCTGCAGAGACCGGCAACGTTTTGATAGCCTTGGCCCAAGGGGACGTCGACTGCAAGGGCTCTGCCTTTTGCGAAAGACTCGGTTCTAGCTGTGACGATGCTTATCGCAAGGTTATTCCCAGCAACACTTATAGCACTTATCTCGAGTATGTCTACCCTTTAATGAAAATGGATGATTTGACTTTTCACTAACACGACAAAGCCATTCCAACACTGGAACTTGTAGTGGAACCTGCGGTCTTTTTGTCAGCGGCAATCACTGTGAAGTTATGGGGCAGGATTTGACGGACGCCTACAATGACATTCGCCAACGAGGCCATTGTAGCTATTGCGGACGCAAGCAAATCGCCAACGGCTGTATGATCAAGGTTAACCGGGTGACGGGTTGCTAAATGGGGCTGCGCCGTGTTGATTGGGAGGTGCATACCATTTACATGTCTTTAGGGCCACAGGGTCGCAGTTTTGGCATTCTCAGTTTCCAGGATTTAGTTGAGATGTCTGTTCCTTAAGGACTATACCGAACCGTACTAGAATTCTCATGGTGAACATTAGCTTCGGTTTTGAGGCCAATTCCCCTAATTGATAGGTCGCTAAAGGAATCCTTTATGGAGTATAGTGTATCCACCCACACTCGGGTATCCACCGGCACGGGATCTTCATGGCTAACTTACACCTCAACTTACACAACTTACACCTAGTCATATATTTCTGATCTGGTTGGTTGAGACGGTCACAGGCGACGATCCTGTGGGTCGTTTAGTTGGGTCTAAATGTGGACCGGTTGACCCATTCAGGGACTGGTTGACCCGTTCAGGGATCATATACTTACCTGTCTAGGCAAAGGCCCGTTGTCTCGAGCCCATCCTCATGTAGGCTGAGACAATCTCTGAGCCGCTGGTTCAGTCTTCTACCTGGGGGATTTTCGGTGTTCTCCTTACCTTCCCCCAGGTATCCCACTTACAATTCTCGCCATTTTCAGCATTCTCACCATGCACCAATCATGGAACAGGTGGTGTTCCCTTCGGCGGATGATATTCGCAGTCGCTACTGGCACTTGCGGTGTTTTCATCTACTTGATATGGTTTGGGATGAACTCAGACCGTGATAATGTCCCCCGGCTCCTCACACAACTTATCCCAGCAGGCCACTGCACCTGCCAATCATCCACTTCATTTCAATGCGCTGACTGCCTCACCTGTCTCGCCTCGCCACCGCTATTGGAACCAGAACACCTTACAACTTGGAGTTTCCAGTACGGACGAGACGACCAGAACCTAGGCCTGAGCCAGAGTCAGTGCCAGGCAGCATTCCCTGGTCTCTCCCAGGACATCCAGCGAGGGGTCGAGTACTGGAAGTCGCGAGGGGGCATATCAAGAGAGGATCTGAGCACGGTTCCATTCGAAGATGGCATGGCCCGCGCCATCATCTCTGATGGAGACTTGTACGTCGTGGCGACAAGAGCAAAAGGGGATGACCATCGGCGTAAGATACTTGGTACTCTAGGATCTATCCATCGGGCGCTATCCGCGTCCTCAAATCGTACCTCGCATCCCACAATCGAGTTTATCTTCTCGATTGAAGATCGCGTGGATGACGTTGACGCGGTCAGCCATCCGGTCTGGGTGTTATCGAGGAAAGCATCCGAGGAGTCGGTCATTTTGATGCCCGATTTCGGGTACTGGTCCTGGGATAAGAGTAAAATCGGCCCATACGGGCAAGTCGTACAGAGCATCATGGCCGCTGAATCCAATATGAAATTCGCGGATAAAGAACAGAAGCTGGTATGGCGGGGTAAGTTGAGCTTTGCACCAAAGCTGCGTCGGGCGCTCTTACATATCGCACGGGGTAAGCCTTGGAGTGATGTGAAGGAGTTGGATTGGAGCAAGAAGGCCAACTTCTTATCGATGGTGGATCACTGTCGGTACATGTTTATCGGACATGTCGAAGGCACGTTTCTTTCACAACCCCAACTTTGCTGTACAAGGCTGACAGATATCGTCGATATCCAGGTCGCGCATACTCGGCATCCCTTAAATATCGACAAGCCTGTCGGTCCGTCGTTGTGGCACATAAGCTGCAGTATATCCAACACCACCACTATCTTCTCGTGTCGTCCGGTCCGGAACAGAACTACGTGGAAGTCGAGAGAGACTTCTCCGATCTCCCGAAACGCATGGATGAACTCTTGAAGAACCCGGACAAGGCAGAGCGTATAGCCAATAACAGTGTCAAAACCTTCCGAGAACGATACCTAACTCCCGCTGCCGAGGCATGCTATTGGAGAGCTCTGTGGGAGGGATGGGCCGAAGTCTCAGCGAATGTCACACGCGACGTTGAACGGCCGCCGGTTGATAGGGGACTTCGGTATGAATCTTTTGTGTTGCTGGACAGTAACGATATGTTCAAATATTCATTTGGATCGGAGTAAGGGAATGTGTTTTTATATATAATAATATAATAGCCGATATGATCGCTATATAAATGACAAATATCATGATATGAATGCCTTTGCAGGTTACCATCAGCTGATCATCAGCAATATAATTTCCTTCCTCCCTTGTTGAATTGGTCTTACAGCGAGAACTTTTATTTCGTCTCAAGACACTCCACGGCCATTTTCCAATTTGGAAAATATTCACAAAGCATTTTCGAATCCCCTGGGCTGGTGTTGTCAGCTATCTCTATCTTATATTGGCTATCTCCAATGCACCAAGTACTCCAACTCTCTGGCCTCCTATCGCTTACTGTAACAGCTCGCCATCGTCGCCTCGAACCAAGGCTTAGACGATAATAGTATACATGAGGTCACGTACTCTAATCGGGTATATTTGACATTTTCACAATTGACAGTCAACATTTGTCTAACAAACCGCTAATACTTCCCATCATAAATTTTGAATACCAACTCCCGATAAGAATCATCATAAAGCCCCTTCTCCAATTCCATCCTTATATTTGTCGAAGTCGTATACCGCAGCCTCATCTTCCCAGCCTCAAACATCGTCCGATTCCAATGAGCCCAAACCATCGTATGAGTAATAGCACTGCATTCAGCCACTCCGTTCTTAACCGGCAACACCTTGACCAGACAATCCCGCGCATACTGTATAGGATCCTCTGCCCACGACAACAGCACCCGCAACGTAAACTGAAGCGTGCCCGTGGTCTTCTCCCTGATGTACTTCCCAAGACTAACGCGGTACACGGCTTCAAACTCGTCCATCAGCGCGATGAGCCTCTCGCGCGAAGACCTGGCCAGGATATCAGATACATAGTCCATATCTTCTTGGCCCTGGCGCCAGATCCCCTGGTGCAGGAGCAGCGCGTCGGCCCGTATGGTTGCTGTATCGAGCGCGTCGGTCCCATCTTCACATCGCGGAGTCTCAAGGTACTTGACAAGTAGCTGCGCTGTATACCCCGAACAGTGATGCCGGACCTTCTCCGCTAATGGCTTTGAATGCTTTTGCTCGTACAGCTCCTTGATCGCGTGGAGCTTGGCTTGGCTCCGGTAGAAGATGATCTCGCAGCAGGTGAGAACCCGCTTTTCTACGAACGGTTCCAGAATGAGATCGTTCAGTCGCTTCACGTCGCCCCAGGTTTGGCCATTGATCAATCCCAGCATGATATCCTTGAAATAGGAATGGACGCGTCCGCGGATATCTTCCTCGAGGTTGCGCTGGTAGAGCTGCGTGTAGGTCTGTTGGAGCAGTGCCATTTGTGGTGGGTTCAAAGATACAGCTGGGATTATTCGGATTAGGGTCTTTTTGTCTGTGCGAAGGCCGCTTGTCGCCTCGCGGAGGGCTTTTGCGTCGTCAATTGCTTTGTCGGGTGATGATGGTTCGTAGGCTGGTGGGGCGGTGCCTTTGCTGGGTTCTGTGTGGGAGGTCATTGTGCTTGATGATATATTGAGAATGGCATACTCTGGAAACGCAATGCGGCTCTGTTTTATATCGCATCAAATGGGGTGCAGGCTGTGTTGAATGGCTGTGGCGGTGTCATAGAATACGAGGGCCAAGGGTGTTAGGACTGTAGATCGCACAGCGGACGGGTTTAGTAGTAGCAGATCAGAAGATTGGTGAAGACAAGAGATAATAGTATCACCTATTCTTAGGAATTACCCTTTCGTATTATTCAAACATGACCTACGAACCTTGGAAAATGGAGGGTGGCTTGGCGCAAAGATATGTACGAACGATAGAACGCTCACTATAGAACCTTTGAAAGTCATCCCACTTTTGCGCTTTGACCGTACAGTAGAGTAAGGACGAGTCGGGTATCGAAAATGTCTCTCCACGGAAAGCACTACGGATACCTCTTTTCAGAGCTTCAGTAAGAATTTGTGGGAATGTTTCGGCCCAATTAATTCAATGTTCCACGGCGAACATCTTCAAGGCAGTGTGTGGACAGCCATTACCAACCAGGCCAACTGGATTTGAGCGACGTCGCCATTCACCTTCATCCATAGTCGATCCAAGCAAACCTCCACGGGGAGAAAGGGGATGCTCGGGTTTGTGGTGAATTCTTCGACTCTTTGAGGATGGGCTAGAATCGGAGGGGTGGTAGTGATCGAGATAGGACTTGGATAGCGATAAATGAGAGAATTCAGCAGAGGCTGCACTTTATAAATTGTTATTAACCTGATTAGGTCCAAATTCCAAAATGCTGAAGAGAAATGTGATAGGACGAGATAAAGCAGTCAAGCAGTCAAGCACTTCAGGACTCCAGGACTCCAGGACGCCTACGGAGTAGTGGGATAAATCGTAATAGTCCAGCTTATCGTGATCGGCACTTGCTTTGCAAACTGGTTCTTCTCGGGGTTTCGCACCTCATTTAACTCTCTTTCCATTTTTTCCCATTTCTTTTTTTCTCCTTCCCATCTTTTATCTCCAGTCATGGATCGAGATCAACAGAAAAACAATGTCAACTCCACTGTGGAGGTGGATGGTCCCTCAAACAAGATCGACCAGCCGACTGCACCAGATGAATTCGACGAGAGATACCGCACCACCCGGATGGAAATCTGGGCCTATTATGCGTGCGTGGATTGCTGAATTGACCCTGTGCGGAAACTAAACACCACGGTCGCAGCTATTACATTGGAAATAATGGCTTGTCGCTCTTCAGTGGGTCTATCCGCATTTCTCAATCAGGAAATTCGCGAAAGTAGAAGCTGACCCCCGTTCTAGACTTCGCGCCAACTGCTTTTCAAAACTTGCTCTACCAGGCAGCGCCTTCCGATGGACTGCTCGACTTTATAGGCAGACCACGCACAATCAACAGTATCGTACTCCTCTCAAATGGAATCTCCTTTGCGATCCAGGTCGTGATATTCCTGGTAATTGGCAGTTTTGCCGATTTCGGCCACTGGCGACCTAACATCTTGATCGTGCTGTCAATTATTGCCTACGCCATCGGCTTTAGCTGGTTAGGTGTCCATACCTCGGACAAATGGCATGTCGCGGTTGGTCTGTATATGGTCGGTTTGATCGCCTATCAGACCACGCTCACTTTCTGGACCGCTGCGTTCCCGGGGTTGGCGCGCAATTCCCTCGAATTGAAGGAAAAAGCCGACGCATATGTCGCGGGGACGATTACTCGCGATGAATACGACTATGCGGACAGCATGATGCGCAGCAAACTTGCCAATGTCGCTTTCTATGTTCAGTCTGTCGCGGAAATCTTTATTTTGGCGATCATCGTGGGTATCATGTTCGGGTTGAATGTCAATGCCAGCGAGAGAAATAACAACTGGGGGCTGAGTGTGCTGATCGCCTTCGTCTCTGGCGTGTGGTTGCTCGTCTCGATTCCGTGGTTTGCTCTTGAGAAACGCCGTCCCGGTCAAGACCCTGGGAGACGGTCTGTTCTTATTGCAGGACTGTGGCAGCTATGGCATGCTATGAAGCAGATTTGGCATTTAAAGCAGAGTCTTCTCTATCTGATCGGTAAAACTCCATGTTCTCTTATGTCTATTGTGTGAGTATTAGGTGCTAACGGTGCTGGCAATAGGTTATTTCTTACTTGGTGACTCTCTAAACACCACTGTGACTGTTATTGCCACTTTGCAGAATAGCATCGTTGCGTATAATACCCTGGAACTGACATACCTGCTTATTGTTGGTATTGCTGCACAAGTGAGCTTGAAGTTCCCGAGCCATTCGGTTACAAACTGACAGATTTCTCTTAGGCGGCTGGCATATACGCATTTTGGACAATTCAGCAACGCTTCAAGCTCGGAACCAAAACCATGTTCAACACCGTCGCCGTTGGAATCGTCCTACTCGATGGCTGGGGCATGGTCGGCATCTGGACCGACAAGTTCGGCTTCCACAATGCATGGGAAGTTTGGGTATGTCAATCCCACTCTGGCATATGAGAATCAATACCCAATTAAATATACATAGGTTTACCAAGCGTTCTATGGCCTTTTCATCTGCCCCTGGTACAGCTACTCACAAATCATGATCTCGGAAGTCACACCACGCGGCCACGAGTTCCTGTTCTTCAGTCTCTTCAGCATCATTGGCAAGACCTCGTCTTTTATCGGTCCCATTGTCTCCAGTGCGATTATCGACGCAAGTCCGTCGGGAAATGTCTCGATGCCATTCTACTTCTTGTTTGCGTTGAGTGTTGTCAGCTTTTTGATTCTGTTCTGGGGTGTTGACCTAAAGAAGAGCCAGAGAGAGCAGGAGAGGTTCTTGTTGGACAAGTTGCGGCGATTGAATGCCAGTACGTCGTCTTCTGATGAGGGGACTTCTGCAGCAGTCTGAACTACTGTCTTCAGATATGTCGTGAGTGGTTGACTGTTCTGTTTGTTTACATAGTACTATACGTGCCATGCCTGCGATAGGAAATAACGACATGAGGCGGGTGTCTACCGAATACAGCCATTGATAGAAAGAGGTGACCAGTCGTGGGTTTAAGAGAAAGACGACGGACTTCAATGATCACATCAGCCCTAAGAGAATACCTAGACTAGTCACTGGTCATGCTTCTTAACCGGTCTACGCTTTTCATTCGTGGATAGAATTGGCTTAACTCAAGAATTCTTTTTTCTTGACTGGCAAAATTTGAGAACACCATTGAACACGGCCGGTCATCGATCAGATGAATGAAGGATTTTACTATCAGTTCAAAAACAATTTGTGTGAAGTAGATCATTTCTTGGTATTGAACAATATTTTTGTAAATGTACACACCAGCTTGGGGCGTACACGGTTGCGTTGCAACGAAGAACCAGGAGACAAGACATTTAAACGCCAGACCTATGCACTGCCATAAGCGCCAATTCCGATACAAGATACCGATACCACAATCAAAGAGCAGATCATTCCCCGTCGGAAGAAGCTTCCTTGGACTTGCTCTTCTTCTTTTTCTTCTTCTCTTTGCGCTCGGCAGCCTCGTCGGCGTCGACATCCTCCTCGGCATCGCGTTTCCGCTTGCTCTTTTCCTTCTTTTCCTTCTTTTCTTTCTTTTCCTTCTTCTCCTTCTTCTTCTTCTTTTCGTCGAGATCGGCCGGTGTCACCTCCTCGGGCGCAACGAAATCCTTCTCGCGTTCGCGCATCTTCTCGTCCCGCTTGAGACGCTGTCGCTCGACAACTTCCTCCTTGTGAACGCGTTCCTTGGCCTCCTTCGACAAGAAGTACTCTCCAGACTCGATCTGCAAATCGACCTTGCTCTTCTCCGGTGCAGGAGGGAACGGCGTGTACGTCTTCTTCGTCTTGTCGGTGACCTTGAACGGCACGTGACGCTTGGACAGCGTGCGCTTCTTGAAGTTAGGCAGGAACCGGTCCCAGGACTCTTCCGCCAGCGTCGGGTCCTTGGCGAGCTCGCGCTTGATCATCAACTCCTTGATGTGGTAGATCGGGTGGATATTCGCCATACAGTCGTCGATAATGCGTCGCACCTCCTTCAGTCCCTTGAACGGACCCATCACCGCCACCGTGTTACCCTGTACCAGGATGTATGTGCTAGTGAGCAGCTCGAGCGCTTTGAGGGTTGAACCGTTCGGGCCGAGGATGCGCTGTCGCCGCTTCACGAATCGCTCTTTGTTCCGCACTTGGTTGCGGATCTTGATCACATCACATGCCACGCCGTCTTCGAGGATCTTCATCGCTTGTGTCACTGGTACGCTTCGTGCGAGCAACTTGATCAAATCCCGGGCTTTGATGATCGCTGCTGGGTCGTAGGTCTTCCGCGTGGTCTTCACTGTCATGCTACCTTCAACCAAATCCAGTGTACAAGCGATGCCCTGCTTCTCCAGCGCTCGTGTGATCACCGGCCATGCTTCCTTCAAGTACTGTTCACGGTATTTGGGAAAGAGTGTCATGAAGGACGACTCCTCTGCGAAACTGCCCGCGGCATTGTGTTCCGGTTTGAATTCTTCGATCTGTTACGGGAATGCGTCAGTAAAGACTTTTCTTCTCTTTTCTTTTTCGATGTAAAAGAGATAGCATATGTGTTGGCTTACCTTCCACTTATCGATATCATCTGTATCCCAGGCCTTTTCCTTATTGTGTGTTGAAGGCATCTTGTTGGTGGTTAAGGAAAAAGAATTGGCGTCCCAGAGCTCAAATGAAAATCCGCGCCAACTTTTTTTCTCCCCGCTTTCCCCGATTGGGTAGGCTGATGCCTTACATATCAGGCGTCAACACATCTAGATTGGGTTCCTGCATAACTATCTTCCTTTCTGTTAACTCTACGCTGATGTCCACCGCGTACGGGCTAAGTATAGTTAAAGTTGAGGGAAACCATCATCGGCAAATAACAAGGGTACTTTGATCTCAGGTACTTCGTACAGAAAAGATAAATGAATTGGAGATTGATGGCAAAAGTTTGCGATTTCCACATCCATAAATTGACTATTTTGACTATCATAGGCTTTCCAAGTACCAATCTTCCATGACCGATTTGTACTAATTGCAGCCGCAATCTGTCTGGTCTGGATTATCCCCTGCATGGCTGTTTTAGCCTCAGAACCCCTGGAAACCAATCACAAGGACTGTACGCGATAGGCACGACTCTCGGGTAGATCTGTGCCCAATGGTCGCCTCAAGGCTCCCCAACACACCCATAAAGAGGAGGTTGTGTAGCTTATGCATGTCGAGCTCATGTTGGTATGTTGGTTCTTTTCGCCAATCCAGATGCCGTAACTTCTCGTAGTGTCGCTCTCACCCAGGGGCATTCCAGGATGAACTTTAATAAGCCACTCACTAAAAGGTGGCATGGCCTCTTCCCGAGTAAGGGACAAGAAAACCAACAAATCAACAAGAATCCAGCTCTAGTTAGATCCCGATATGCAACTCTGCTTGTGTAAACTCCCAGTTGTTCGCGATTTGGAGGTAATGATTGGGTACCAAACCAGCATGGGGAACACACTCCACCTTGGAAGAATGTGCATGTATTGGTTCGGAGCTCCTGCTGCATAGAGAATACCGGTAGCAGACGAGACCTAACTTTTCCTAATGTGCAACATTTGAACGGACCTTGTGGCTGCCCATTGAGGCTTGAGGGGAGCTCGCTGCCGCCGTCGGGGCTATCACTTTCTATTTGGGACGAGAGTCTGCTCTGGAGGCGTGAAGGCGTGAAGGCGTGAAGGCGTGCAGGCGTGCTAGCTGATTGCACGAAGCTGTCAAGTTGTCAATCCAGTATGGAGATCGGTAACAGCTGGGATTGACATTGAAGCCAGTCAAAACGTATGTACTCTCCGAGATGGGTGTAAATCATGTGTTCCCTGAAAATCGGTGGTTCCCTGGCTCACCCGTCAGTTCGGTAAGTCCCCTCCTGTTTCATCTTCCTGTTATCTTCTGCACCTTTTGTCACTTCGCTGATCAGGTACACCTCTTGGGGCGTGATGTGTCAAAAAAACATCTTTCTCTAAAGGGTATGGTCAGATCGGGGGCCAACGGTGTCGGGTATCGCGCACTGGGCATCATCTCAACGGCTCTATCTGCACCCCCCAAGCTCCCTGCTCTCAAACCCTCTCCTGTTTCGTTTCACTCCCATTTTGTCTAGGAGCAGTTAACTAGAAGTTCAACTTACCTAGGCAGCGACAGCGATGCCTTGGCCCCAGGTCTCATTCGATACACCTTCACTTTCCCACCGCGTTGGGCAGTAACCCCGACACCGATTTCGGGTGGATACGAGGCTCTTCGGAGCCAAGACTTGATGTATGTGGGAATTGTTGGCTTCCGCAGAAACCGTGATGCGCACGGTGGACTACGAGCATCTTCTCACCTCAATCGCCGCTGAGTCGTTCCACTCGTTCTCTGTGTGACCATGCCCTCTTTCGTTGAATCATGCCGGGATTCCCGAGGTCTCCACCGGACTTCGGCAAACATACAGCGATGGTTATTGATACGGATCCCCATCGCATTACAGATGGCAAAAGGAAAGAACTGGTGCAATCAAAAAGGCTCATTCGACTAACCATCTTTCCGCTAATGCGATATGTTTATGCAAACGGGATGCGAGGAGCAAAACAACAAAATCTGTACAATGTGCTGGATGCGGAATGCAGGAGGGACCGCATCGTGGCGTCGACACAGGGCCCAATTGTCTTGCGAACTGGTTTTTTGTTCTTTCGTAAGAGGTTGTTCCATATCGAGCCATAATGCTTGCCGATTCGTCCAGATCGATGCGTTTATGGCTTTCTGCCAATGCACACGTATCTGCGCTGTCAGACTTTGTCTCTCGGTTTCATCTTGGAACAATACCTACAGTGGGAAATATGCCTTCAGTGTGGGATCTGCTGCCTCTTGCTGCGCTTGCTCCACCAAAGAATTGAAAGTATCTGGGGACATATGCAAGCGTTGAGTCAAAGGGTATAGTGCAAATGATCGAAGAAGTTGCTGCATGTTTGCACAACTGTATCGGCCGATGTCTCGCATCCGTCGGTCTGCATTGAACTAATCAGTCTCGTTCGTTCTTCCTGGGCAGCCAAATACTGACCAGTCGACCACGCAGATAGAGGAAGAGGAATCATCTTTGCATCCACCTCGACGAAGCCCGCCTCGGTCATGAGATTTCTCAGTTTCGATCCGATCCGAAGATCTTTCCTGTCCTCCAGTGCACGCAGGTATTGTGTGCTCCACCTCCTCAAAGCATGCTCATCGGTGATCGAGCCGTTGTCTGATTGAACATTGAAGTATATCTCCACCATTTGGACCCAACCTCCAGGCTTCAAGACCCTTGACGACCGCTGATGTTAGTCCTGATGTTTCAGTTGGAGGACTCCTGCCTCATGAAAGTGGCGGCAAAGTCAACTTGCTCTGGAGGATTCGCACCTGACTATGTCGCGAAGATAGGATGGCCATCGGGATCGGTTGATGCCGGTCGCAAGGAGTCTAGAGTGGACAAGATCGAAATGGTTTGCAGGAAAGGTGAAACGGCGGTTCAAGTCATCGACCTATTCGGCACACGTTAGCGACTGTCTCTCGGGAGGGCACGCACACCTGAACGGAACTGGAGTTCAAGATTGACGGATCCCATAAAGGTCCCGAAGCACGAAGACATGGGTCAGAGGCAGTGTTACAGCCTTGCCATGGTGTAAACCACACCGGCCCCGCGGTGAGATGTGAGACAGGGTTACTTACCTGGAGCCACAAGTTGTCAGGCATGTCCTCTGGACTCATGTGAGGGGCAATGTCTACGCCGATGACCTATGAACCAAAATATGAGGATGCTGTCGGGCGCAATCAAAGGGAACATCTCACTTCGCAGTCAGGATTCTGCTCGGCGACATCGACGGCCCAGGATGCGGATCCATGCCCACAGTCTAGAACTCTTCTCAGTCGACGGATTGGTGGGAAGATGAGACGGTTATCGAAAATTCTCTGGAAAACTTGTTGTTGATCTTCGAGTCGTTGTGCTTCTTCCTGGCTCAGCCGTCAGTGAGAAGACAACGATAAAAATCTGGGCCCCTTACCTCATCGACCGGTCCAAAGTACGTACGATGTTCGATCGAATATTTCTGATACTCACGACCTTGGAATGTGACCGTGTCGAGATATTCACGGTCTAATTCTACCGTCTGTGAATCGGGGCTCCTGGCGGCCATCAACGTCAGTTGCCTTTGGTCCAGAGGAGCAGTGGGAAGAACTAGCATACGCCATTATCACCCTAAATCGAGTGGCGCTGTGGATTAAGAAGAAAATATGAGCTGGTATATCCTGATTTGTCTAGGCAGGGCGGGGTTGAATTCTCCGAGACAAGATCTTGCTTCAGATCACAATATTCGAAAAAGGAGTGAAATGTGATGTGCTGGGGGTTTCATGGGAGCGATCGCGTGCCGCTTGAAGACTTCGGCGGTACCCCTCGGAGAGGATGGCGGCTCGCGCGAGGATCATTCACCCTTGGGCGTCTGCTCGCGAAGGCTGTATGGAGGGGCTTCCAATTATACCAAGGGACGTACTAAAATGTACGAATGGGGAAGGCCAAGCGGTCCACCCAGCCGAATTGCCTCTTTTTAAAGACAAGACTAGACGCAAGACTCGATTTGTGAAGACACGGGGTGCTTAACGGTCGAATATTTAGCAAGGATGGGGCCTGACGTGGGTGGTAACCAAATACGATCAATGCGGACTCCCAACTCCCCCTCCAAATCGTTCGTGTGGTTCCTTGGGGCCAACTCCGAATCGCTCCCTCACATCCTTGCTAGCGGAACTACTTAAGATGGCCTGAGCCGCTCTTTGCAGGAGGCTCGTGTTGCTACTCCGGGACACTGGTACGTCAACCAAGGCTTGACGAAAGGAAAAAAATGCGGGTCGGTTGACCAGCCGAAGAGTGACGAATAGTCCCGGACGATTGGCACCAGAATGGGCAAGTATCAGACAGATATGGCTCGGTTCCGCTTCTTGAAGCCAAGCTAATGAACCTTGAAACTAGGCGGCGGTGCCGCCAACTAATGCACAGTTCGCCGTCTCGCATAGTACCTACTTTCTTCGAGGGTCCAAGGCGCCCGACGGTGTGGATCGAGTACAAATCCGGACACGCCGCTGAATCTGACTGGGCTCTCCATACGCCCGTCAAAGAATCGCAAATTAGCATGTTAAACATGTGGGTAATTCCGCGACTATCATCAGCGGTTAAAGTGCAAGTCTACAGAAAATTGAATCGCATCTTGACTCGAACTCCTCACCATGATTCCACCGCAGCGAACAAACAATGTAACAAGGACTCGGTGAAGAATGGAAGAAAACGGACCATCCATCAATTGAAGCAAAATTATGCAGCATTTCGCCATGAGGTTTGAAACGAGGGCAATGCAGCCGATGTACGACATGAGACACCATACGGAGAAAGAAAAAAGAAGAGTTGAGCAATTGGCCATGATAAAGCGGACCGAGAAGAAGAAAATCCGGGTTGGAATTTACGCCAACCCTTGCGTATGTACGTTGTACAGACCAAATAAGCCCTGCATTGCCGATGCCAAAGGCCAAGGGATCACCGGTTCCCGCTGTCACTCAAATGAAGAATGCAACTAAAAAGGAAAGCAGTTGGACCGAATGGCTATGGCTTCCAGCCCCTTCGCCTATGGTCAGACCGTCTCTTCTCCCATGTGCAGGACTGTGCCAAGTGGCTTGTCCAGTCCGGTCTCACCAAAATGGCTCCAACAGCCCCTCAAATTGAGTGGGGCTTGACGGGCAGGATCAGCAACTTCCTCCTTGGGGCATCCATTCCCTCGGAATTTTGGTGGGTTTGGTTTTGGGATTTTATTTTATTTCTTGCCCCTCCAACTTCGCTCTCTCACCGCTTGTCCGAACAGTTTTCCAAGGTTGCGTCCGATTCGGACGTTGGAGTGGGACACTATGGAGATTTGCTACAGGGATTTTTAGCCTGTCTCCGGATACTCCCAATATGACAGAAGTACCGATGCAATGGATCGATGCTGTTTTGATCCTCTGCCTTTTCTAGATACTTCTCCTGTTTGGGTTTGCCTTGGTGTGCCTTGGTTTGTGGTATATTGTACTTGCTTACTCCGTGCTGAGAGTACTGGGCGGCGGGAAAGATATCCCGTGTGAATGTGGATATCCATTGCCTTTACGAGAAGGTACGGAATATCCATGGATGCCATTACACAATATACGACATGGGCAGTATCCACTCCGTCCGAATCCACCGAGAAAAGGCCTTTGAAATTATTGTCGCCCCCTTTGGTACCATTGTACGGAGCACTCAGTACTCCGTAGGTACTCCTATTTTTTCTTCACCCTGGGTCAATTCTCCGAGACAATGGGGGTCCCACTCCCTGACAGCAACAATCCATCTCCAGTTCAAGGACCTTGGTACTTGCAGAGTCACAGTGAACAATATTCCCACTGCATATTGTTCTCTCATAACCTTTAATATATGATTATATGACGAGATGTCAAAGCAGACATTTCCCAGTCTCGTTACGCATAAGTCCATTTTTCAAGTATATCCACTGTTGCATCCCAATTCAAAAAGACTCTTAAGTCTGAAGCAAAAGGGAAAAAAAAACCCTCCCCCATATACCTAGGTACAGTATACTCCGTACTCATCCAAACTGTCGGGATTTCGACAGGGCTTACCCGTCCCCGCCGTTGGCTGAAAACCCAGCGCCATGGTTCATCTCTCGGGTAAGGGGGCCGCCTACCAACTTTTTTTTCTTTCCTTTTGGTCTTAGATATACCTACCTAGGTAGGTAAATATGTACACTTCAAAGGTCTCTCCTATTTCTGAACCTGAAAATATATATATATAGAAGAAAAATATATGGGAATCTAGCTCGGAATAAAACGGGTAATTTTGGGATTTCCCCCTTAGCGTATTCAACCATTCACTGCCCCGTTCTCCATATCGTAGCCCCAATATAGTGGCTCAGCTTCCAAATAGGGAGCTATACACGCACTTAGGTAGTCACGGTCCTACTAATATACTAGCATGGCAGAAGAGAGAAAAAATGTTGGATAGTCCCAACATTGTATGATCATCAGCAGATTCCTCGGGATAGAAACACATGCAACCCACTACGGAGTATGTAATTATATATTACACCTACTAAATATGACAAATTATCACCGGGGCAGACCATCCAGCAAGGCACTTCTACTACCTCTTTGGTCCAAAGTGAGGCTGGTAGATGATAATATCTCAATTTGTATCCGAGTCAACTTAGGGTATCCCAATGGTGAGCATCTCGGATGCAGAAGGAGAGTGCTATAATAGAGGTTAAATTAAACATGTAGCAAATTTCAAACCGAGAAAGTGCATCGTCATTGAGCTTTAACGAGCGTATACAGAGGAGTGTTAGTCGAATGTCGTATATAGTCTCAATGCGTAAGTACACATATATATGTATGATCTACCAGCCATTGATCGTGAAAAGCACTGTCGCTGCCACATATGCTCATATAAACAGCAGAAATTTCCATAAATCGAAGAGTGGGGTATATAAGGCTACACAGAGAATAGGAAGAAACTAAGCATAACGCTTACAACAGAGGAATGCACCTTAGAACACCGCCAGTACCCCTTCAAGCACAAGGTCAGTACAAAAAGCACTTGGCCTACCGCACATCCTCCCTCCCCGTCATAAACTTGACGCCCGCTGAAACAATCTGCATAACTGTCTCAATCTCCGCTTCCGTCCGTGGCGCATAGATCAAAACAAATTCCGCCGGGATATCAGGCCTCGTGCCAAGCGAAAGAAGCCCGATCGCAGATGTACCCGAGAAAGCATGACGCTGGCCCAAACCAGCCTCGATAACCTTGATACCTAGAAAGTAATGTTAGCACAGGAACATCAGACGAATTGAGCAGACCATACAATCAGCTGGTGCAAGAACCACATGAACCGAGTGGTCGTTCCCCGAATGAATATGCGCAATCTCACGCCGCATAGTTTGTGCAATCCCGGAGACAGGAAGATGGTCTGCGACAAAGAGCCCATCAGCGTGGCGTTCCAGATTCGACCTCTGGAATTTCACTAGGTGATGGTTCCGATGACCGAAGGCAGTGAACACAGTACGGAATTTCTGTCACGATAACACGATCAGGTCATAGCTCTTCACCCTAGCCTAGGGATACACACATACCTCCATGACAGCCTTATCTGGCAGCTGCGTCAACTGCCTCTGCGGTACAACGTGCGGTCCAACAACAGGCCTCCCTTCCCCACGCCGACTCCCCAACTGTTCCTCGGACAAGATCAAAAACCCATCATCGCCCTTCCCGTGGCCCTCAGCTGCCGCAATGCGCCTCGCGTACTCGTCTGTGCTGAACATCTCGCGCCCGAATGGCTGGAACAGCGCGCGCACGACAACCCATCCCAGCGCGTTGTTCGGCAGCCCGCCGGGTCCGTAGGATTTGAAGATTTTGTAATCGCGGTAGGCGGCGGGGAGGATGAGAGTCGAGACGACTAGCGCTGCGGCGCTGAGGGCCAGGGTTAGGCGGTCTTGGGTTGTGTTGGGGTGTGGGAATGGGATGCGGAGGACGGAGGTGAGGGTTATTGGCATGTTTGTGGTGTTTGTGTCGATAGTACGGAGTATACGCTTGGAGATATGTAGGGTGTTTTATCTTTATTTTATTCCTTTTTGAATTTCACGAATACCAGAGGGATTCTTGCAATTATACAGAAATGCCCAGGTGGTCGTTATTGCAGGCCAAATCCGGCTGACGTGAGAAGCCGCTTGCTGACGCGATCCCGAGGAATTCGCGTGCTCCGGATCTCTTCCGGAATTTGTTAGGCAAGGGACACTTCACATTGTAAATCTGAGATTCCTTTCGCTATGCTACTCGTATTATCATTAATCCCCGTGTCTGGCATGACTTGGTTCATGGATCTAGGTACAGTGATCTGATTTCCACGGCCCCACAGACGTGGCTTGATACCTACATATTGTAGGTAGGTGCGATATAGCCCGTTTGGACCCAATTCCACTTCGGATGGTTTCGGTGAATCGCTCATCGCTGCGGTGTTCGACAATCTGTGGCATATGGGTCCGTATCACCGGCTTCAAGGTGGCAGCCAGCAGACATCATTGGCCTGAAGCGCTTTCCTTCTTGTGCCCATAGCCAGAGCACCCAACCGCGTCTCTGTTGTGGGTTGATTATGTTGATAATGATATCAAGGTATAAAATACACAGAGCAAGGATTGCAAGCTTTCAATCCTCTTTACTCTCCTCTCGGCTGATAGAGGTCAAGGAGTGTGCAAGCTTCAGAAGGACCACACTCTCCGTGGCAGCGAAGTAGTTCAAGCTGTATAGTGCAGTTAGAACAAGTAATGTGAATGTCTAAGGGCGTTGCTCACCTGTCCATCAAAATGCGAAGATGGCGCGAGAAATGATCCTCGTATCGTTTCAATGTGTCCTCGAGTTTTCCAATTCGCGTTGGATCATATCCTCTGGCATCAGCGCCCGGGACTTTGCCTCCAGCCAGGTCGGGATCGGCTGAGGCCAAGGCGCGTGAAAGTGATGCCGCAGTCCAGGAAGCAAACATGGTGCAGCAAGTCACCAGTTTCGAATGAATCTATATAGTTATTAGTATGAATGCTACCGCGAGTGTGGAGGAACGTACCTTCAACAGTTTAGCCTGTGTGAGCATGCATTCCTTCAAACACGTATCCAAGAAATCCACATGATCCTGCATCAGTTCATCAACCGTCCGGTTGACCTGCTTCATATCATTTTCCTCCACCTCCGACGCATCGGCGTCAACGCTGTTGACACGGTCCATCAGACCCACCCAATTCGGCTCAATGACCTCGGCCGTACAAAAGTACAAAAGCTGCTGAACAAACACCAACATCTTCGCGCGCAGGTTCCACGCCCGTCGTTTCCATATTTCAAGCCGTCGATCGGAGGACTTATGACGCCAGCTGGTGGTTTTGTTCTGGTCTGCCCAGGACGTGACCAGCAACGTCTCGAGATGGCGCAGCGACAGAAGATGACGGAAAATAAGTTGATACCGCAGAACAGTCTTGCGGCTAATGACCAATGACAGAGGGAATGGAACTGAATAGTCCAGCTCAAGCGCATCGAATCCAAGAATATCTTTGTCCTCGTCGGTGGAATGGACGGCGGACACTTGTTGCTTCTCCGCTTCTGCGCCCTCTTGGTTGACTCCTGAAACATTCACAACTTGCATCAACCATTTCGTGAGGCCGATCTTGTTCATTCGCACCTTGACGTCTTCCTTGAACGGGTCCAGTGCTGCAACACTGCCGGGCTGTCGAAGGACAATATCCAATAGAGACTGGAGCTTGCCCTCGTTGACAGCGCGTGCCGGTTTTCGTAGCTCGGAAGCACCAAGTTCAAGAAAGTACGAAAAGAAATCGGAGCGATCCAGGAAGAAGTAATGTTTCAGGGAGCGGAACCGGGTAGTAAGGGAGTTTTTCGTGACGAGAAGATTCAACAAGGAAGCATTGGCGTAGGTGTAGGCGGAATTTACGTTGTCCAAGAAGCGTGGATCGTCGAGCGTGTTCGGGACATCTTTGACCTCTTTGCTGACGTCGACACCACCGCATTCACGCACCACGTTGAGATACTTTCCAGCGAGTAAAACTTTATCCTGCACGCTCTTCAGCTGAGGCGGAACCTCGTGCTCTCGAATCGTATAGCGTTTCTCCCAATACTCGTCCGTGTAGTCCTCCTCGAGTTTCTCGCGTTTGATCCATTTTTGTTCCTTGACTAGGAACTCGGCGTGGGGATCTTTGATACCGCCGTGGTGCAGCCATTCGTTCAGCATGGCCATGTAAGGCCTACTGGCATCACGCAGTAACGTCTGAAGCAGGGTTTTGGTGATTGGATCACCTGAGAATGAGGCCAGACGTCCCGTTAGGAGTCCAAGAATATTGCCTCCTTTGCACATTTTCTTGCGGGCCATAGACCCTGGTACTAAGTCTCCGCCTTCTTTGAGCTGTTCAAGTATATTGTCAACATCTTCATCGAAGTCGTCAATCGACTCCTCAAGGTCTTCATCTAGAAGACCATTTTTGAGCAGCAGTTCCTGGCCCATCGAATATAGTTGGGCTAGACATTGACTGGTGGGCATTGTGTGGAGATGAAGGAGGTGCAAGGTAAATGTAGGATTGTTCAGCAGCTGGCCTTCCAGCTGGGCGATAAGGATCAGGTAGTCTTTGAGGAGTCTTCGAATAGATGCACACAGCGAGTGACTGACGGCGCCACACTCAGCGCGGCTTTGTATTTCCACAAATGCCTCCATAGCACTGTAGTGTGTCGCCATTTTCAGCATTGACTGGATGAGGTCACGGAGTGTCGGATCTAGGCCCGGGGCTATCTTGAAGACTGGGCCCGTAAGCCGGTCTTTCTCGATCGATGGATCGTATGAGCTAGCGTAGTGAATGTATTGACCTTCAAATCCCATGAAGACGAACAACAAGTCCTCCAGGATCGCTGCTTCCTGGGCATCGGGTGAGAGCTCTCGGAGTGGCCGAGGGTGAAGGGCTTGCGGGGCCGTCGAAGCTAGAGGGGGAACTGATACACGACATGCGAGGGGAGCTGTCGAGTGTGGTATCAATGACGCTTGGGGATTCCACGGAGCTGTAAATGAAAGATCGTGGTTAGCAAAATCCATTGTATTGCGACGTAGGGACTACTCACAATCTACCGCGCCATTATCCCCATTCCGAGAACTGGGGTTTGCGTCATCGAGTTGAACGGGCTTCCGAGGCCGAGTCCTATCCCAATCGCCTCTGCTAGCTGCAGGGTTCGCAGGGTTCCTTCGCACTGCCTTTTCCCGTGATGTGACCACCATTCGTTCTTGGCGCTTCTCGGACATGCTCTTCTGATCGCGGGAAGCTCTGTGTTTCTGACTCGAGGTGCTGTGGCGCAAAGGATCCTTGTTCTCGACTTGTAGCGGCGACGGTCCACGGGTTTCGGAATCGACGCGATTGGAGACGGCGCGGGGTCGTGGAGCGCTCATATACGCGGCGCGGTCATTGGCAGACATAGTCCCGCGAGGGCGACGAGTAGATCATGCAGCATAGGAGATCGAAGGGCGCGAAATCGAAGAATCAGTAACAAAAATAGCAGAACCAATGTATATGAGAAGATGCAAGTATCCAAAACAACTCCACTTTTGGTTTGGGTAGATGTCGCCTCAGGCACCAAGGCAGTAACAGGCACCTCACCTCTTGCGTACGTCGAGAGCTTCCCTTCCCGAGCTTCACTCAGACATCCACCTCTGCTCCTCTTCCGTTCCAACTGATTCTCTCCTCCATCGTGATTCTATATTGCTTTATTGCTTCTTTTTTAGACAAGTCTCTCCCGTCCCATCAGATACTCCAATATGTTCATTGCACGATCAGAGTATGGTAAGCTTCGTCAGGATCTCCCCCTCACCGCGGAATCAACTAACAGCTCTGGACAGACCGTGGAATCAAGTACGTTATTCGAGATTAATCCCTGTGATTAGACAGACCCGCAGCCTGACAATGTTCCCTCCGCAGCACCTTCTCCCCGAAGGTCGTTTGTTCCAGGTCGAATACTCTCTTGAAGCTATCAAATTGGGCTCCACCGCGATCGGAGTATGTCATACCACTCAGTTCCTCTTTGCTCCAAGATTCCTAGAATGCCCTCCAAACACAACGAGCGATCTTTGTACTGTTGTCGGAGCGCAACACCAAGGATAATGCGATTATGGGACCGTCGTTCCTAACACTCATCTAGGTAGCAACCTCCGAGGGTGTGATCCTCGGTGTCGAGAAGCGTGTCACATCTACGCTGCTCGAAGCGTCGTCCGTCGAGAAGATCGTCGAAATTGATCAGCACATTGGCTGTGCCATGTCTGGTCTGCAGGCCGATGCCCGCAACCTGGTCGAACATGCCCGCGTCGAGTGCCAGAACCACGCCTTCCACTATGCCGAGCCTCTGCGGGTCGAGAGTACCACGCAGGCAATTTGCGATTTAGCTCTGCGATTCGGTGAGAGCGGTGATGACGAGGAGAGTGTCATGAGCAGACCGTTTGGTGTTGCGCTGTTAATCGCTGGTTATGATGAGGACGGGCCCCAACTGTAAGATATGCAGTTGCCTTTTTCTAATTTATTTACTAACTGCTTGCTAGATACCACGCTGAACCGTCCGGCACATTTTACCGGTATGACGCCAAGGCCATTGGCTCGGGAAGCGAAGGCGCGCAGGCGGAGCTGCAGAATGAATACCATCGGTCTTTGACTCTAGCAGAGGCCGAGACGTTGGTCCTCAAGACGCTGAAGCAGGTCATGGAGGAGAAACTTGATTCTAAGAATGTCCAGCTGGCTAGTGTCACCAAGGAGAAGGGTTTCCGTATCTACAACGATGAGGAGATGGGCCACGCCGTCACACAGCTGGGTGGCAACCAATGAGGGCGATTAGTGTCGAAGATATCTCTTGAAGTGGCTCCTTGGACTCGATTTGGAGGCTAGTACCTATGTCGGGAGCAATAGAAAAATAATGACGATGCCGTCCAACGCTCATATGCTGGCCTAACTACATCGTATTTCATGCAGTAGATTGTCCGTGAATGTGGTGGTCATGCATGGGATATTTTGGCTATGTATAATAACATATGAACCCATCCTTCGCAACATCTAACGGATCTTATAAACACATGGCTTCAGCACCTGTGCCTCCTGCTCAGGTGACATGCCAGACTCTGATTCAGGCTTGCGGTCAACAAAGCGCTTCTTGCTACCAGGCGCAGGCGCGCTGAGAGCCGAAGCGTGTTTCCCCTTGGTAGGCGCACCACCCTGCTTAACAAACACCATTCTCACAAACATCTTATTGGACTTATCCACGGATTCCTGGCGAAGCATGAACCCACGAGACCGGAACACCTCCACAAACGCCGAGATATCAGTCTCGTCGTTATTGTCAGACGGCCGCACATCCTCAGCAAAGATATCAGTCTCGTCGACGTCGGAATCTTCACCGCCCTTCTTCTTGGACTTCTTCTTGTCTGCCTTGCTGCCGGGCTTCTGCGCGCCGATCTGAGACTTCTTGCGTTGGACCTTGCCAAATCGACTTTTGACCTCACTGACCCAGCACTCGCCCTTGCCGTCACCCCGCAAAATACGCCATGCCTCCTCGACGAACGAAACCCAATTGGTTCCCATCAGGCTCAGACAGAAAATAGCGACATCCGCCGCTCCATCTTCCAAGGGAAGATTCGAGATATCGGCTTTGGTGATCAGCGGATCGGGCGCTGCCAGATCGTAGCTGTTGAGCTTGATGTTCAGCTTCTTGGCGGAGGGTGTCAAGGCGCGCGCGAGCTGTGCATCGCCACAGCCCAGATCGGCGAATGTGCATAGTCCGGTGGGACGACGGGGAGCGGGTAACCCTTAGCAGGGTTAAGGGGCTTCCCTCGCCTGGGAAGCGGGATGGCACCGCGGGTGCGGATGGTCTTGATGTAGTCATCGACCGGGTTGGAGGGCCAGGACTCCTTCACCTGTCGCGCGAATCCGGCATGGTACTCGTCAAAGAGCTCCGGGTTTGTACTGAACATCTCGAGTGCTTTCGCGGAGGGGGTGGTGTAGAGGGTTTCGTTCAGGTGGCGGAACCGAGAGGAGACCAGCTTCTGTCGCATTGCTTGCTGGAGCGGAGTCAGGTTCGATGTTGGTGGGAGTGCAGGTGCAGCGGGAGCAGGAGCAGGAGCAGGAACTTCTTTAGCCGGAGTAGTGGTAGCACCACCTGCCTCAGTCTTGTCCTCTGGGACGTTGTCCTTGTTCTCCTTGTTCTTCTTGTTCTTCCTTTGCTTCTTCTTCTTGGGTGCTTTATCTTCGGCTTGACCTGCGTCTGGATCGGCGGCAGCAGTTTCGCTTGTAGGCCCCTGGGTGGTGGCTGTCTCAAGTGTCTGCTTATCCTTCTTTTCCGTATTCTGCTTCTTCTCTGGCTTCACGAAAGCATCTGCGCCACGCTTTCCACCCTTGGCCGTACCCTCGATGTGCCTCCGGTACATCTCATCCACATTGCCTGCGGTGACGCGATCGTTGGCACGCTTGCGCTTATTGTTCTTCGCATTAGCGTTGGAGGCATCCTTCTCCGGCTGAGACTCGTTCTTGGGTTGCGCGGCCTGAGTCTGTGGCTTTAGAGCAGAACTCTCAACGGACCATCCTGGAACAGCGAACATGATTAATTCTAAAGGATTGGTTGTAAATGTCCAATGCCTTCGAAGTAGAGGAAACGGCACCTCAGGGAAAAAAAAACCCTCTCAAAATTTCGTTATCGGTAATTTTACTATCAGATTACATACACATTGGTGCCTCAGGCGCCAGACCGGGGTAAACCTCGCCTAAATGCCTATATGACGTTGTTTTGGAGCACAAGAACGTTGTACGGACACCCTAGACGTTTCATAAGCCCTTGTAATTACCTACCTAGGTAGGTATGAATGTCAATAATACTGTAGCAGTCTGACTGTGCCTTAAGAAAGAATACTGCAGATATGTAGGTGATCATATCCTTGACGAACCACGATGTATCACGGGTGATCTGCGATCCTCGGCAGCTTTTCCCTCTTAGCTCTATTTCTTATTTATCTGATCATCGTGCCTTTTACCCCCACAATGTCCTCGCACATGTCCACTCTGCAATCTTGAGTCCTCCCAAGGTTATGGCTGACGACCTGAAAGACCAGCTGGACATGCCAGCGGATATTACTGTTGGCGGTTCTGCGGAAGCCTCAACCGCACGGTCAGGTTCCCGCAGACTCCCGAAGAAACGAACCAAAACCGGCTGTTTGAGTATGTTACAGAACATTGGGGATAGAGAGTTCCCTCGTTGACGAAGCCTCATAGCTTGTCGCAAGCGCCGGATCAAGTGCGGCGAAGAGAAACCAATATGCACCAATTGCGTGAAATCCAAGCGGATCTGTGAGGGATATGCCCAGCGAGTCGTGTTCAAGAACCCCATAGGCATCTTCGGGTCTTTCAATAGTGGCCACGGCCAGGATCCACAAATAGAGCAAGGACATATGAGTCTGCCGATGCACAACGACTACGGCTCTCAACTCCCTCCCCAACAAGCGGCAGCCGCTGCTCAGCATCCAATGCTAGCTCCGCGACCCGTCGACCCAGCGGCGATGGGATATCATTCATCCCCGTCCCGAACCTCTTCCTCGAGTCAAATCCAGCCGATTAATGTACCTCCCTTCTATTATCCAGCAGCTCAAATGCAGCCACCAAGCCACATGTGGCACATTCACCCGATAGCTCAAACGGAGGGCACGCTGGTTGGGACTGACTTCCCACAAGCACAGCAATCTGTCCAGTTTGGCCAGACGAGCGCTCCGCATAGGCCTCATGCAAACTTACAAGATGTACCCGGGATCGCCAGCCCGGTTGGTCAGACAGCAGAAGAACACGCCTCCGATGTCTCCCCGGTACCAGCGCTCAATCCATTGCCGGGAAACAGGGAGAGCGAGATCAACCCGCTTCCTCAGGTATGCATTGCCATTATCTCTTTTCTTTTAACGGCTGGTATGCTGACTATAATCTCTTAGATGACCCAGCCGCTGCCGACGATATATCATTATCAGCCACCGCCAGGGCAATTACCGCAGCAATTGCTGTCTCATGACCAGTTTATACCCCATCAGATACCGCATCAACCACAAGTGATATACATGGAGGATGAAAGCGAGGATTATTACGACGTAGACTCGGACGATGAAACGGTGGATCAATCGCAGGCCGAAGGCTTCAACCAGTTGAGTCTCATCATGGCCTCTGCTAACGGCGATGAACGACAACTCCGCTCCTTCACGACTTACCTGAACGAGCCCAACGTGCTCGCCTCATATCGTCCTACACTTGGCTCTTCTCCTCTGAACAACCCAAAGACTGCCCGCATCTTTGCTCACTTCATTCACTCGACTGGTCCATCCATATCTATATTTGAACGACACCCTACTGACTCTTCGATTGTTCTGGGGGCGACTGTCCCACCGGCACAGCAGGGGCTATGGGTCTATACGCTTGCCCTCAAAGCTTTGGAGCACCCAGCCCTCCTCCAGGCAATACTGGCTGTCAGTAGCTTACACATTGCATATTTACAGCAAGTTCCCACAACAGTATCTTTGAAGCACTATCACTACGCCCTAAAACGAGTTGGTTCCGCCGTTGGCCTTCCCCTCCGGCGTAAGCAGGTCGGTACCTTGGCTGCCACTCTTTTACTGGGCTACTACGAGGTGATATCTGCCGACCACTCGAAATGGAATAACCACCTTGGTGGGTCCACCCATCTGATCCGAGAAATCGACTTTTCCAAGACCACCAGAGACCTACGGGCCCATAGACGTAGAGCTCACGAAAAGCGACGCCAGTCGGGCTGGTCGGACTCGTGGTGGGGGATGCCTGGCGATGTCTCTGAGGACGATCCCTTCTCTGAGAAAGAGGAGAGCGTCGATGAAGATCTCCTAGGCGCCATTATTGGACGAGCAGTCAACTACGACCATTTTGGATGTATCAATGAGGAGGGTACGTTGCCATCCGCAAAGCATTTCACCCGCAAGGACATTGAAGTTTTCCGGATTCAATGTGATCTATACTGGTGGTACGCAAAGCAAGATGCACTCCAGAGTTTTATCGGCGGGAACAAACTATTGTAAGTCTACACCCACGGCTACTAACAGACAAAATGATTTTGCTTATTGGTAAAACCAGAATGCCCTATTCTCAATGGGGTCAATGTCCGCCTCGAGCAGGCATTGGCCGTTTAGATGCCATCTACGGCTCCGCAGATCATCTATGGCTACTGCTCGCTCGGGTCACAGATTTTGGCTTCCGTGATCGTAAGCGAAAATTGAGAACCCTAAAGTCAGGCGGGGTGGACTGGAGGCCCGGCCCTGAGATGTTCAAATTCATGGGTCGGTTCGCTGGCAGCCCTCCGGGTCAAGGACCTGGACCATCTGGTGGCTTCGGTCCGGGGGGCCCGCCTGGCCCTCCATCCGGCACGTCTAATATGCAGCGTAAAGGGGACTCCAGGGCCCCATCCGTGCCAGACTCTACTGGAGTGTCTCCTTCTTCAAGCCCTGGGCCGACCTCTGCCGACAGTCCCCCCATGTACGGAATGGTACCCCCTCAACCGCCTGCACGCCTTCCCTCGGGATTCCAAGATAGACCGCGTGAGCCTCGTTTGTCACCAGACGAGGATGACCCGGCCCACGACATGAGTTACAAGGAAGCCGAACAAGAATGGGAAGAGATCCTGGTCGCCATGGACACATTCTCCCAAGCGTTGGGTCGCGATTTCCAGCCTTTGCCAGCGGATGTCGCGCCCCCAATCTCGACACCGTTCGGTCCTGCTCTTCAATACCGTACACATACCATTGCCGTGATCTGGGGGTTCTATTATGCTATGCGCCTTCTGCTGAATCGGATTCATCCCTCTATGCCGCCGGCCATTATGATGGCAGCCGGGGTCTGTGCTCCAACAACAGCTGGATTTGCCCAGATTATTGGGAAGATCCTGGGGGTGTCTACTACCCACAACGTTTTAACCTCGAAGCCGGAAGCTTGAGTCCGAATTTGGGTTCTTCGCTAATTGACATGTCGGTGCCACTATTCTTTGCCGCCGTGCAATATAATGATCCCAAGCAGCGAACATGGACGATATCAAAACTTCGCGACATCTCTCGCCTGACTGGGTGGAAGAGCGCGGATGCTATTGCAGGTGGTTGTGAGAAAGCATGGCTAGTCGCTGCAAAGCAAGGTCGTGGGCCACCCTATCAACGGTCATTTGAGACTGACCGAGTACGAGAAAGGGAACAAGAGCTTGAGGTAAGCATACCTATTGGATCTATTGGATACCCTTGGCCTACAACATCCACGCTAATGTAATGCGCCACAGTATGAGGCTGTGTCGAAAGAGGTTGAAGATCGTCGATTTGTGACAGTCAAGTCAGATCGAGCGCATTGGGCTTTGGGGATCTTGGAAGAGGACATTGCGAATTTAGAGGTTTAGGATTGGCTGAAGTATACAATGCACCAGTACCTCGCCGACTAGTACATACATGTACATAGTACATTAGGCATGACATACAGATCATACAGTAATGTAGACAGGTGTGGCGCAGGTAGGTCTTCGAGTCCATCTCCCCCACATTCGAAATACGTCCGACCCAATGTCATCACTGATCGACTTCTGCCTGAAGTTTTACCTCTCTCATTTATTTTTTATTTTTTGTCTCTTTTTACCCCCCAAGGCTGATTCTTGATTTCTGTTTTCTGTTCCTTGCTCATTTCTGCCTCCCAGTCTCTCTCTCTTCCTATCAGTCTATCAGTCTCTCTCGCCTTGTGGTTCCTCGGAAACCCCACCCTCGGTACGGAAGTCAGCCGCTCGCGTCATCCACGGTTCATTCTCCCCTTTTTGTTGTGAAATCCGGTGATACTTCCAGATGTCTCGATATGATGACTATCGCTCGTCGACAGGGACCCTGGACTCTCGCGATCGATACGATCGATACTCACGGGGTCCCCCCCGTGGCCGAACGACCCCGCCATGCCGAAGAGCGCTTTGAAGCACGTCTCCGTGAGGAAGACCGATATGGACCCCCTGCGCGCGCACCCGGGAGACTCTATGAGGATGACCATCTAGACCACCCATCCCCTGCCATGTCTCTTGTGGCGCATGACCGGCGTCGGCGCCGTGATGACAGTCCCTCATTCCGTCGTCCCCAACTTATTAGGCGGCAGTCGTCCTTGGACACCTTCGACCGCATACCGCGGCGCAAGATGGAACACTTCGATGCCCGAGACCGACCCCGCGCTCCCCGTGTACCTGTCGTTGCTCCGCCTCGTCGCCATCTCTCTCCGGGCCGTTATCGTGAGCGAGAAGTCTATGAGGATATTAGGATTGCCGAGCCCGACTACTATGGTGATGAAGAGTTCAGAGACGTTCGTGATCGAGATATGGTGGACCGTCGCCGCCGCTCTAGCAGTACTGTTCGCAGACATCATGAAGAGAAGCCTTACCCGCGCAAAGGGAAGACCCGTGTCCCTCGTCACCTTGCTCATATTCACGCCATCATGGATCTAGGGTATCCGTTCAAGGAAGAGGTTGTTCTGTCTTCAAATAGTACTGTTGTCTGTTGCTGACCTTAAGTAGGAGGATGTTATCGTCATTCAAAAGGCATTATCGAAGGCACAGATCGACGAAGTACTTACCTTGAGCCGCGAGTTCAGGCGGCCTTCGCCCGTGGAAAGTGAGTTTGCACTCGCGCCCGCATTCCCAATTCCCCGTGAGGAAGCGTGATACTAATTAGCGAACAGCCGAATACATCGGCTTGTCCTCGTCTCCTCCCCTGAGGGAACGGCCACGCGAGCGGGTGACGACAGAACACTTGCGTGTCGAGGCTTCTCCCCACACGAGCCAGGCATTCATCGTAGAATCGTCACCTTCCCGACACAGATCACGATCGCGCCATCATGTGGACCAATACGAGGAGTTTGTCGAGAGGCCGCGAGTACACGGAGTCTCTCGGCGACGGGCTGTATCAGTCAATGACCGTGGACCTCATCTATTGTCTCCCGTGCAGTACATCGAGGAGCGAGAGTCGGATCCTGTTCGGACGGGTTCGATGGTTCTCGTTCGTCCACGGGAGAGCGACCACGACATGAGCGATTACATCCGCAGTCTAGAAGAGGAGACCAGACTTCTTCGTCTGGAGAGGCAGGGTGGGATTGAGATCACTCGGCAACGCGAAACAGATATCATTGACGATAGAGGTAATCAGGAGGAAGTTACTGAGATCCGGAGGAGGAGCGTTCAGGTATGACGCCGCAAATTACTCTATGCTTTCGATGATTCTGACCTTCCCTAGAACCCAACTCTCGCATCATGCGTGCGATGATGGCCACTCTGACCTGACCTGGTTTCCATACTACCGAGGTCCTTTCCTGCTTTTTGAAGCAGAGACTTACGATGCTATGATCTTAATTTGTTTCCAGTGACTCCAGGTTCTGGATGGGGATGTCCCGATGTTTTCTATGTATCTTTTTAGTCAATTTGCAGATTATTCCTAGGGCCAGCATTGGAGACTTGACGATTTATAATCACAGGAGGCTGCTCCTAAGATGAATGAGCTTCACATAACATCTGGTGGCCGTCAAGTATAAGTGTACTAGTAGAAAAGGAAGATCGAATCTGATACAAACAAGTTGATACGTGGCGCAAGTGAGGCGGTGCAAGGTCGAGGCTCCCGCCCGCATAGCACATGTGGTGATATCCCATCATCACTCCCATCCATTTCTCGCTATTCTCTCCTCATTTTTCTTCTAACTTAGAAAATTACTAAAATATACCAATCATGGATCGAATGCAGGCATTCGGAAAGAACTTCAGGTGAGTACACCGTCATAGCCCCCCCTATCCCGCGGACCCTATTCTACCCCCTCGGCTTGTGACCGGTCACTTTACTAACATCTTCTTGCCTTGTGGTTTTCTGACGGACAGTGCGAGCTTCACGCCTTTTGCGCAGCGTACGCAGCAAATGATCAAGGAGCAGCTGGGCCAGGCCGAGGACAAGACCCAGCTCCCCGATGAATACATCGAGCTCGAGAAGCGCGTCGATGCGCTGAAGCTTGTCCACCAGAAGCTGTTGCAGGTAACGTGAGTAATCCCCGTTGCTTTATGCGCTATGGGTGGCTCTCTTACAGGTGCTAACCGGCGCCCCCTCTCGCGAACAGCTCCCAATACTCCAACGAGGCCTACGACTACCCTCCCAACATCCGCGAATCCTTCAATGATCTAGGACGGACCATCAACGAGAAGGTCCAGCTTTTGTCCCAGGCAGGCTCTCCCGCCGAGGCACAAGCTGCCCTGACAGCCCCGCCTTCCGCGAAGCCCCAACCTAAGACCTTCAACCACGCGATCGCCCGTGCCTCCCTGGCCGGCTCCCAGACACTCGCGCAGAGCACCGAGGGCGAGGACCCGCTTGCCACTGCGTTGGAGAAGTATGCTCTGGCCGAGGAGCAGGTTGGCGAGGCTCGTCTGGCCCAGGATGCTCAGATCCAGTCCCGCTTCCTGGCCGGCTGGAATACCACCCTCAACACCAACTTGATGTTCGCTGCTAAGGCGCGTAAGAATGTTGAGAACGCCCGCTTGATGCTTGACTCCATCAAGGCTAGCAAAAAGGCCGGCGCCCACGGCGACCTAGATAACCTGAGCGAGGATGCCCGCGCGGAGATCGAGCAGGCCGAAGATGAGTTTGTTGGCCAGACTGAGGAGGCTGTGAGCGTGATGAAAAACGTATGCTCCCGTTATTTTTCTTTTCTTTTCTTTTCTTTTCTTTTGTTTTGTTTTTCGCGCTCCGAAATTCGTTCCGTGGTACTAACATCGCTTACGACAGGTCCTTGATACCCCCGAGCCCCTGCGCAACCTGGCCGATCTGATCGCCGCTCAACTCGAGTTCCACAAGAAGTCATACGAGATTCTCAGCGAGCTTGCTCCAACTGTTGATGCACTGCAGGTCGAGCAGGAAGTAAGTTCTCGGTGATGCTCGTTCTACATGTCCATCACATCTAACCACGTCTTTTCTCAGGCTAGCTACCGCAAAATTCGTGAGGGCGCTTAAGCGTTGTTTTGAAATGCCATGTTTCCTTTGTTATCCTTCTGCCTGGCTTCGTATTTTGTCTGTTACTCCGAGCCATGGCCTTGTGTTTTGTATCTAAGCCGGTTTGCTTCTGCTGAGCCCGACAGATCATTGAGTCTGGATTTTTGGACTATAAAGAATATCCATAAAAGCTGTATTGTAGACAGATGCCATCTTCATTCAAATGTTGATTGTATCGATGTCATATGGATCCACCGCCCGCCAATTCTGCCTCAGGCATGCTAGCTCCAGGAGCTCCGACACCAAGATACTCCAACTCGCCAGCTCGCCTTTTTCAGATCGCAACACACCAGACAGTCGCATATTTCCCGAGAATTACCCCCAGATAACTGATTACTCGAATACGTACCGGAGACATCATCAACCCGACCCTAATTGTGCCACGCTGCACCGGACAATCGATTACTTGTCCTGCGCCATCAAAGGATCCGGGCATTCGATAGCACTCGTCCAGTGAACAGCTACCACCCACCAAGCACAGGCTGCCTCCTCTGAACTCTCCGCCCTAGATCGCCCACTCTCCGCCCACACCAACATTGGTGTAAGACACCGAGTGATCTCCACCCTGGGCTGTGCTGTACTCCGACGAACCAAGAGAATAACAAAATACCGAAGAAATGGCAAACGGGTAAGTTTCCCCTTCTCCTGGACTGGGATAAACAATGTATACCTATCTATAGCCATGGCTCAATGATTACCTGGTTACGGGTTCGCGTTGTTTAATTTATGCAGCCACGCCTTTATCTCCCGATACTCTGTCGACAAGTTTACAAAAATGCCGTCGCTAACATGAACTTTAATAGCTGGAGCCTGGTCATTGGCCTGGTCATTATCGTCGCCCTTTCGACAGCAGCGTGGTTCCTAAGCCCCAAGGGCGATAACCAAACGTGAGTCCATGCTTCGCTATATGTATGCTGGGTGTCGAGCCCAGCGGCCATTCCTTTTAAAGTTGCAAGCACTTGAGAATACTAACTCTGCTGTCCTCAGTCTCTTCCGCAGCACGCTCATCCTTACCTTCGTTTCCTGTTACTTGATGTGGGGTATGTTTCTTGTTACCTTGTTGTCCCTATCCACCTATCCCCATGATATGTGTACTACATGAAATATACTAACATACTCAACATAGCAATCGTCTTCCTCTCACAGTGGCACCCTCTTATCGCACCAAAGCGCTCAGACATCAGACCTGATCGCGTACCGCAATAAAGGCAATCCTCTTTCTGGTTTCTTGTGTTTTGCATCAATTCTGCCAACTGACATTTCGGGATCCTGTCGTGATTTACTGTCTCGTCTTACCCTGTCGTGGGATAATACAAGATGAAGTCAAGTTTACCTCATCTCACGACGCTTGTGGTTCAGACGGGAATAAAGACTGCTTTTTCCGTCTCTGTGCTTAGACTCGGTAGCGGGCTACTTGTGGAATTGGTCCGTATTACGTGCCTGTATGGGTTTATAGCTGCTTCATGATTTTGTATGGCTCTTCCCTAGATGGCCTTTTCGGGGCAGCGTTTTATTTTATGTTTTTGGTTCTATTCAGTTTTTGTTTAGTAGTTGCTGCTCGGTTTGTTTTGTCATGGAAAGTACATATTCATACCCTTTTAGGCCATTCTACTACATCTAGTCGAATTATTGCCTACGACTATGCCGTGGACATGTACCGGCAATATCGACCAATGGATTTCCGCTCCGTAGAGTACACAGGCCTTGTGATATGGCCTTGATGGACGTTGGTAAAGCTAGGTGGAATTAATTTTTGTTCAAGTACAAGTTCTTATCCGAATCACTCCTAACCAACTCCCACAGCACCGAGAATCACCCTCTGCACTGCCCACCGGGCGATTTGGCCCGCAACAGCAACCGCAACAGCACGCAGATACCCACAGCCAAGTAAGATATACAAGGCCTCAATATTACTCAGAAGCACCAGGTGCGTATCAACAACACCAAGAGAAAGCAACGAAGCAAGCAAGTCAAAAAGACCCGTCAGATAACTAGTCGGCGTGGAAGCTCGAAGCGAAGCAGCCGTGGCAGCGAGCCACGATTCCAGGAACGAAGAAGAACGAGCCGAATCCGGCGGCGGAGCCGATATAGCCCCTTTGGCAGAGAGGAGGGAAGAGGTTTGCGTGGCTGTGGCGAACAGGCTCTGGTGCACCGCGCTCAACATTGTAGCCGGCTGCGTCGGGGCCCGGATCTGTGCTGCTGCGTGACTGTGCGCTGGGATGTCGGAGAGGCTGCCGCTCCCGTCCGCGCCCCAGATTACCAGCAGGATGGGGAAGAGCTTTGCACAGCTGCTGACTAGCAGGGCGGTGCTGATCGCTGCTGGGCTTGCGGCTGTTGGAGGGGGTAGGGGCTGGATATTCTGCAGCGGGGCTGTTGATGCCCGGCGCAGGGGTGGCGCAGGTCGAGGTGGTGGTCCCATTGACGTGCCTTGCGGTGGTGGGGAGAGGTCGGTTGGGGAGGCGACCTCGCTGTATGAGCTAGGGGTTGGGGTTGGGCAGAGTAGGCTTGCGGAATGGTTGGCGGGGTTCTGGGTGTGTGGGTTTATCGGCACTCCGGATGGCGAGGGTTGCGTCGTTGGCGTTGGAGGGCCGGAGGGGAAGAGGGTGGCATCTCCAGTAGACCTTAAGCTAGGATTGGTGTTGGCATTGGTGTTGGCATTGCTGCTGCTGTCTGGTCCGCTATATCTGCGCGACTTTGGGACCAAGATTGAGGCCAAAAGGCGCACGGTGAGGTGGTGCGCGAGAGTTGCGGCTGCATTCAAACTGAGGAAGAAGAGGTATTGGATAATGATAGGGGCGCGTGAGAGGAAGGTTGTTGCGAGGGATGGGTCCTTCTCTATGCGTGCCCAGGTCAGGTAGACGTCGAAGAGAAGCAAAAGAACCCCAAGGCGGATTATGGATCGCTAAAAAGGTGACTTTATCAGTAATTGGCTCACAGTTGTTTAACATAGCGTACCCACATCGAACTGGTTGTCGTCTCGCCCGAGCCGATTGAAGAGGAGATGTCGGTATACCTGTTTTCGCGATAAGTCAGCCAGGTGGCGTCCCTCTGGAATATGTACAATGCGTATATACCTGGGGCTTGATTAGCACCAAGTCAATGAAGAGCACAACAAAGTCATATTCGACATATTTGTCGGCAAAACGCTGGCACCGCGGGCATTGCGTTAGTCGCACACCCTTGCCTTGGGACCTGTCATCGGCACGACTGTAGGCGCTGTACAGGTGAGAGACCGGATAGGAGCACTCGATGCAAATAGGCATCGCGTCACATCCAAGGATCTTTCGGAATGTACGAGAGTCTCGATGGTCTCCTATCGCGACATTGAAGGCGGTGAAGCCAAGATCGGAGGATACCTTTACCTAGGTAGGTATACCTCCCAGGGCGATGATGTATGACCTGAGGCTGCAACGTAAGAAACTAGAGCGTACCTACTAGAGGTAAGCAATTCTCATCATTCTCTGGGGAATCAGTCAAAATACTGGAAAGGGAATAGAGACAGACAAAAAGCAAAAAGTAACTCCGATAGGGGAATCGAACCCCCCGGCTGCCGTGTGAGAGACGGCGATGTTAGCCACTACACCATATCGGATCTTGGGATGGAAGAACATACAGATTTATGTCTTATCAGCCTATAGCTAAATTTTAAGTATAACAGAGGGCCGAAAAGAGCCCAAGGGGCCCGTCACTTGTCATTTGTTGGTTGAGTGTTAGGCATATCATGAAGAGAATCCAATTCCAGTCTATTCTCATCTCGTAAGGTTATGATAGATCTGGTTTTGATGGGTCCATCGTCCATCTTGTTCAGTTGATCTCTTCAACATTTACTTGGTAGGTTCTCAATGACACAGTCTTCTTGAATTATTCGCCTATTCAGCCCTCCCAGGTCACCTCCATAATGGAGAGGTATGATTTAGATGGCTTGGATATCCTCATAACTTTGAACCGCAAGTCTGTGTCTCTAAAAAGAGATTTCCAATCATCTGGTGTGCGCTCTTGGGCATTCTGTAAACCAAGCATGTACATATCGTAGTCCCTGGTTTCTTTTTATCAGTCTATAGTCCCATAACCGCAACGAACATTCAGTCTCGTACCGTGCTTCACGCTCTTTCAAGTAATGTGCCTCTCCATAGCCGGGAATGATGCGATCATTTAGAACCACCTTGGCCCCGGGCTTCAAAGCTGGTATCAAAGCCTGCAGGATCTTCCGCGCGTATTTATTGGACCAGTCGTGCAGTACATGACGCAATAAATAAACATCAGCGCCATGTACCGGTTGGTTTTGGAAGAAGTCATGGGGTTGGAAGCGGATACGATCCTGGAGGTTAACCGGCAAAGCTTGCTCTGCCTGGGAAATAACCTCGGGGCGATCTTGTACAATGCACTGAACTGTTGGGCAGTGATCCGCGAGTGCGCGGGCGATATGGCCGATGCCACCGCCTACGTCGACGACTGTGATATCTCCAGATCCGAACGGGAAGTGATCTATTAGATATTGCGGGGAGTATCCAGGTAGCTGAGCGTGCCAACTCATGGCTGTAGCAAAGATCTTCGCACGTTCAGGCATGTCGGCAAGGGCTTGGAAGACCGGGAGATCAGTGCCATTTTGTATATTCCATCCCTGTTGCTATTTAGCTAACCTGCATTAAATAAGTCACTGGAATGATTACGCTATGTTGTGGCTCTTCAGAGTCATTGTTTTGCGATACAGCTTCAGCAATCTGGAATATCAGCTTGGTATGAACACGAGGAGCTTGGGACACTTATCGGCATACTTTAAGGGCACCAGGCATGGTCTCACCAAGTCCGACCAGCATCCAAGAACGCATACCCTCATTCTCTGTTAAAATACGGGAGCCAGCCGTGTGGATGAAGAAATCAGGCTTTTCTTGGAAGAAGACATGATATGTGGCGGCATGAGACATCAATCGGCGAACAATATTCTCATTGCGATTAACACGCTGTGCTAGATCTTTGATGGTGGCCCCCTCACTCGGAAAATTCTCAAATATCTTCAGGCGAACCAATGCCAATGTGCTTAAAGAAGGGTTACGCTAGCAGAGGTCAGGTCAGTCTGAAAAGTGGGAATCTCCTTTTACTCACCAATTCAGGGCTACCTAGGAGTGCGGGATCGGTTAAAAGATCACGTAGCTCATCTAGTAAGCCTAGGAGCTTCATGCGTGCGGCTAGCGCAGTTGAATCCGGCGCATCGGTCTGTAGCACAGCGGGTAATCCATGTTCGAAAGAAGGCTCAGGGATTCCCTGCGAAGACAGATCGCCTGCTAGGCTGTGAACAACCTCAGCAATTTCGGCGGCGCGACCGACGAGGTTTGCACGGTCCATTTGAGAGCAGGTGTATATGGCGAAAAGCACTTCCACTCAAAGGAAACCACCACTTCTTAAGGGATACCGCAGCACGAAGTACTTCATAAACCTGAAACCATATCCTTAGCTCGCTTATATAGGTATAGCATGGTTCTTTCGGAACAATGCAACCCTCGGGAGTAACCGCTCTCTTGGCTTTTGGAGCCCCAGCCCAGAACCCCTCTATTAAAAACACGCTACTGTACGCCACCTGCAACGTGATAGAAAGATAGGGCCTTTATCTACATTTGGCATGGGCCAAGGTCCAAAACAAGGATTATACTAGAATGTTGGGAGCCAAAGGATTCTCGCATGTCATTGTCCTGGTCGGCTTGAAGTTCCACCGTTATATATACATGTGGATCTCATATTGAATACAGTACAGCATATTTATAGTGGGGCTAAACCTTTGTACCCAAATATACCGCCCTCCAAATTCTGCTAGTTCTGCCAGTCTAAAACTCCTAATATAGTTAGCGTGTAGGCACGTGATTTAGCGCTAACGGTTAGCAGTTAAAGGTATGTACCTAAGGAGGCTACTAAAAAAGACCACTAAAAAGACCTTTAGAAAAGACTACCTAAGAAACCATTCAGCAGACTATGGCCGGATAAGCGGCTGACTATATATTCTTACGGTAGCATGTTCAATAGGAAGGCGGTATTTATGACAGTATGTAACAGGCAGGCGGTATGCAGCGCGGTAAAATGTAGGTACAAAGGTCTAGCCCCACTGTACCTATAGAGTGTGATCACGCTAATGGCGTGAGCGTTGGAATATTGACTGGGTGCCTCACTCGTCATTGGTTAACATGACTGCGATTATGTTACGGGCGCGAAAGAGGAGGTGAGGATTGGCTTCGACTTGTGGTTCGACTTGTGGATGAGTCGACTTGGTCGAACTATTTTAGGCGACTACATCACATGATCAAAGGACTCCAGGAGATTTCCCTTCCCATCTTCTTTCTATACATCGACCTCGCATTGCATGTGAAATGGACTTCGACAGTCTTGCAAACCAACAATCAGATCGGATTTTTCAGGTGGGGATACAAAAACTACTCAGAAATTCGAGGATTTGGCAGGCAAGCTTGCTTCCCGGCATTGCCCGGTACGCCCGTGACAGCTTCACGGCTTCCAAATGGTGCTTTCAATATTTGCTATCGAGTTACTTTCGAAAATGGAGACCGCGTTGTAGTTCGTTTTGCGGCTCTTGGTCGAGTCATCGCTCGCAATGAAAAGATTGAAGACGAGGTCGCCCTCATCCACTTTGTTGCTCAACACACAACGATCCCTGTTCCAAAAATCTTGGGATTTGGCAAGTGTGTGGTCGTTCCGTACATTGTGATGTCTTTTGTCGAAGGAAGTCCGTTAAGTGGATATCCCAGAGATTCGCCTCGAGAAACAGACACGCTAAGTTTGAATATTCCTATTTCTGTCTTGAGGAAGGCCTATTTTGGCATGGCAGAAGTTCTGCTAGAGCTGTCGAAGCCTGAATTCCCGGTTATTGGAGCTATCCGAAAAGACGAGTTGGGTAGTTGGACCGTGCCGAAGCGTCCGTTTACCTTCAACGCAAACCGGCTCGCTCAATTCTCCAACATCCCACTTAATGTCTTTAAGCGACAGCACTTCAACAACGCAACAGATTATTTCGAGGAGCTCGCCCAACAACATTTTCATCACCTTGAGCATCAACGCAACGATGCAGTCACGGATGAATCCGACTGTCGGAAGAAATGCGTCGCGCGCTGTCTTTTTCGCAGACTTTCTCATGGAGTAGCCAAAGAACATTGCAATGGACCTTTCCAGATCTATTGCGATGGTCTTTGCCCCGACAATGTCCTTGTGGATGCCTCAAGGCTTGTTGTCACTGGGGTAGTCGACTGGGAATTTGCTTATGCTGCGCCTGTTGAATTCACATATGCTGCTCCTTGGTGGCTCTTGTTGGAGCGTCCGGAAGACTGGGAGTCCGATCTAGATCAATTCCTGGTGCGTTTTATGCCGAGGTTTCGCACTTTCGTAGAAGTGCTTCAAGATTGTGAGACCATAAAAATCAAAGGCGGATCGTTGTCACAGTCCCAGCGTTTCTCGATTGTTATGGAGAAGTCATTTGAGCCTGGACTATTTTGGTTTTGCCTTGCTTCGCGACGCAGCTCCATGTTTGATGAGTTCTATTGGAAATTTATTGATCCGCAGTTTTTTGGCCCATTAACGACGATGGAGGACCGTCTATGTCTGGTGAGCGCAGAAGAGCGTGTGAACATTGACACCTTCATTGACATGAAAATGCACCAGGCAAGTGAGGGGAATCTAGTTTCTCATTACAGCGTCGACGAATTAGTTGACCTATGACGACACATTGTGGTATTACACAATTCTGTCCCCGGTTCGAATCCAACAAGTCCTTGCACGAGGATTGCTCTGCACGATGCCTTCGACCATAATACAAATTTCATGTACAACCATTTTCATCGGAGGAAATCGTTCAGTCCCTTCAAGGGATATCCACCGCATCTTCGATCGATCCACGAGGACCACACGATGTGGATAAGAAAAACAATTTCCGCGAAAATCGAGATTGTCTATGGGCGTTGGGTACAAAGGTGGGCCGAAGGGAATCTACGGCTTCCAAATCTTCAGTTATGGGGCGAATACGAAAAGATTCGGCTGTTCGTTGAATGGGAAAGGAGTGAAAATGACGAAGAACGTATTTCGAGGATCCTCCTTTCCGCTTTGCACCCACATCGGTTTCTCTGTCTCAATTCCCTATCAAACCCGGAGGCCGTATTGCAAGATCAGATTATCACTTGCGCTTGCCAGCTGGCAGGGCTTCCGTTCAACTACAATTTTACTCGACACGTGGATGGACGTCAAAAGTCAGATTTCATCCACAATACATCTATTAAGGCGCTAGGAATTACCGAGGCAGAGAAGTCTAATACCCTCGCTAGCGTTCTATCAGCTCGGGCAGCAGAGTCATCATCCGATACAGAAGTGCTAAGGTCTCAGGCACTGCGGTAATGTATTTGCAGAGACTGTACTACGTCCTCCAGGACCTCCTAGAAAGGAAAGGTCCACCAGAAAACCGACAATTCAGAGATCGATACAAGCGCATTACGATAAATGAGCACGGATTTCCGTCCTCACCCCCACCATTGCTTCGTGAGAATACTTCTTTAAGCGACTTGTGCAGAAACCCATAGATATCATCCCGGCTTACGTGCAGTTCTGTACAAGCGATAGCAAGTCCTCTCTGTCAGCATCTCTCTCCCCCGCCCCTAGAGATGCTACTCGCACTTATGAACTTTCAACAAGCAAGGCTCAACCCTGATACTGCCGATCATCGCAAACACTGTCGTTCTCAGATATTCTCGACATTTGAAATCGTTCCCCGAGTTTGTGAGGTATGCTCTGAGCCTGTAGAGCCCGATAACTTATCAAAGTTTTCTCTACATTTACCTAATATACCGTGTGAAATGCTATTCAAAGTCGTGTCATCGCCTTCAGCGGAATGGTCGACCCACAAATGGCCTTGAGTACCGGACAGCATGGGCATTGAGAGAAAATGACTTGGAAAAAGTACTACGAAGCCCCGATGATTGTGAAGGTCTCCCAGCACATGTGGAGCTCTGGTGTATGAAGTGTAAAGAGAAGACGGTGCTCAAACAATCGCAAAGCAGTGGCAACGAAGAGGAGATCTCTGAAGTTGGTCGCACAGTGCTTGACCCAGCTCCTCGGTGGACATTGGGTGCCAAAGTATGTGCCACGTTGGTTCTCCTGTGAGAAGTATCCACGAAACTTGTCACAATTTGTTCCGGTCAGCATTAGAATTCCTTTTATACACAAGAGAAGCATAGAGATCACAATAAGTCGCTTTCCATATGTGAATCCAAGTTCACTGTCGAAGGTTTTGGACGCCTCCACTTCCTCTTCCCATTCCCCGAGAAGATTCGAACGGAAACGGGAAGAAAATGACATCGGGAATGCAACCGAATGTAATATCGATTTACAAATCAGCAATCTCCCGATAAAAGACGCCTCGAAACCAGCGATTATGGAAGTCAAGTGCTTGGGCTGTAACGCAGAATGTCCTCCAGATGTCAAGCCAAAGTTCCATGCTGACACAGGGAGTTACATTGCGTCGGTAAAGGAACACTGTCCTAAGTGGTGCACTGTTGGCAAGAGGGTGTATTTCGTCCCGGTGGATGACACTCCTTAGATAAGATCGCACACGGTCTGGAAGCAGGAGAGGGATAGGGAGGCTAAGATGAAGAGAGTCTAGAGGTAAAATAAAGACAGATAAGTATCAGACATAGCTTTAGGGACTTGCTACAGGATGTTCCATGGTCTGAATACCCAGTCCAACCTCTGCAAGGGGTTGAGTAGTCAATGTAAAATCCAATACACAGAGAAATACAAATATCAGACTCCTAATCTGGGAGTCCAGAGTAGATGCTTCATAGCGGCCGGGTGGTTTTTTTTTTTTTAAAAAAAAAAAAACCCCCATCAGGGCGTAGCGATACAATTCACAATGTAAAATAGCTCGAAGGGCCTGTCAAATGAATGCTTTGGTTATCAGGCATCAACTCCTTTTTTTTTTTTAAAAAAAAAAAAAAAAAACCCAACCTCAGGCTCACTGAGGACCTTATGATGGATGCCCTTTTCCCACTTTCTTTCAAAATGGAGAGTAAAGTAGAAGTCATATGCGCTGCCAATTGCGCCAGCCGGGCTACTTTCGGTACATCTCTCGCAATATAGATTTATATAAATCTAAAAATGACATCTGTGATTAAGTTCAGCGTTGAGGTTCATTCAAGTCGCCAAGTATTTTGATTCAAATTACTTATGCCTTGTCGTTATTGCTGATCCTTTGACCAGTACCGACCACAAGTTGATTGCTATCTCCAACGATACCTCGTAGCTACCATCCCTTATTTGCCTGTCCTTTTTCGTTTCCATTCCGTAACAATGATGTCCTGCAATCCCGCAAATTCCGATCGGGATTGTACGCAACCACCGATGGTTTATCAGGAGGATCCCTTTATACCCCACCGATCACCACCGAGGGGAGGGTTTCCCTATATAAACTATTGGAGTCGCCTAGGTAAGTATAAAGAAGAGGTAGGTTAATATCCAATTGGTGCCATGGTCTAGTGGTATGACGACACATTGTGGTGTTACACAATTCTGTGTTAGCCCCGGTTCGATTCCGGGTGGCGCCATTTCTTTTTCTTTTCTTTTTTTCCTTTCCTATTCTTAATATTCTCTCTCTGCATACATAACATACATCTATGAAGTAAGTAGGTAACGAACGGATACAAATGCCGATAAACAAAAGTCAAGAGCCAATCCATCCAGATCCATATTAGATCATTTCTGTACTTCTTCTCCCTTGGGGTGACCCACCACGACATATGCTCCGTAGTACTCGGTGATCCGGTCTTGACGTGCACAAATATATCTGCGAACAATCCCTGGGTAAACGGCCATCAAGATCCGACCACCATCCAGTGTGGTGTGATCGTCGTATAGGAAATTGTATTCATGTGCGACTACCCTTTTATTCAACCTGTCAACAGAGGTGAATGTCTCAGGTAGCTCTGCCAGCCCCTCAAAATCAATGTGGCCTCGTATATTTCCCATCAGTGCAGCACTTTCCACTGCCATCTTGTAAATTCGGCGAAGTCTTTTGTCCCGCTGGTCCACATCCTCCTTGCTTGTTGGCTCTCTAAGTAGCCAGCGGATAGGCTCGACGGAGAGAGTGTCATTCACAAATTGATCGACGAAAGACTCGCGGCGGTCCTTATGATAGGTTCCAAGTACTGTGTTTGCTGCCTGGTGTACATTCGCCGAGTTTGCAAGGCGATTGGTTTCGGATCTCCACAGTGATGCCATGAGTGGGTTGACTAGAAGCAATGAAGGACCGTGGTCAATGAAACATATCTTTTTTCTTGGGGTGGGAAGGTGGCATGACATACTTTCGTAGAATCTGTCATACAGATGCTGCAGCCGTGTACTGAACGTCTCATCTCCCTCGTCTGTCGGGGACATCTTCCCGTCCAAGTACCACCAAGGGTTCATGAAAAGCTTGCCCCAGATTTCTTTGTAGACCAGGGTTTCAACAATACCTCATTGATCAACTCTTGAACCGTATCTGGAAGGAGTCCCATAAAGACATCCCATTCCTCTTGCACGCAGTAACCCGCGAGGCTGCTGATAATGGCCTGCTTTTGGGTTTTGGAGAGACGGTCCATCTCCTCAATGGACTTCACATTTTCAATGGCCCACGAATGGGCCTCCGCGGTGAATGCGAGCGAATAGAGCAAGTCGCCGTTGTTTTTCGGTCCGGGCCAGCCAAACATGCCCGCCTCGATCATTTCTCTCATCTCGAAAACATCATGCATGTATTCACGCTTCGAAGAAGAGGGATATTTTGTACCATCGGGGGCTATGTAAGGGGGATGGGCGTAAGAGGACATCTTTGGTTTCTTTTGCTGGTGTTCTGCAGGAGGATCTTCCTTTTAGGGTATGTCAGACCAAAAGTATAGCAGCAAAGGGGGAAGTTTCTAACCTGAGGTTTCTGCTTCTTCGATCTAGTACTGCTCATGGTAGTAGTAGAAGAAGTAGAAGAAGAAGAAGTGATGTAGCCGGGGGGAGATATGAAAAAGAGGAGGGATAGATTTCTAAAGCCAGCATGGCCATGTCCCATTTTATGTCTTATTTGGCGAAAACATGGCCACACACATTTCTTTGTTGCTTTTTTTTTTACTTTACTTTACTTTTTTTTTTTTTCTCTTTGGAAGTTGGAATCTCAAGACCGAGAGAGTAGCCACATTTCTTTATTCTCCTTTGAAACTTCTTTGGAACTACAAATTTACAAATTTACGGTGTGGTTACATGAATCTACCTAGGTAGGGACGAATTAGGAAACAGCCAGAACCCCTCCAGGTGAGGACTGGGCGTATTTCTTTGTTTATGAAAGCGGAAATTCTGGTGGCCATCTTGGAGATGAAAGAAATCCGTATTCTGAGGATGAAACTGAATAATTGGGAGAGACAGTTACCTTCATGTGAGACTTTGCACTTTTCTTTATTCTTCTTTAGAACTAAACCCGAAGCCTAAGACATTCAAAGAAATATTTCCAAAGTGGAATGAAACTAGAACCAGGAGAAATCTTAGTATGTGTCTTTCAATCTTGGAATAACGTGGTTCTGATGTGCATCAACTCTGTGGACTCTGGCAATGAAACATGTGTTATATTGGAAAGACAAGACAGAAACATGAGCTTGGAAGACCTTCGGTGGGAATAGATTATCAAATGTATAACACTAAGTATTTAGTCGAGTTTTCAATCCAACTTGTCCAGTCTATCGGATACATCCTGATTCCAAGGCGATATGGAAGAGAATGGGTACAAGCTTGTCGTGGGTGTGGACTACGGTACCACCTTCACATGTAAGAACGCCTACACCTTCACTAATTCGTTTCTTTCACTGACTGAGAATAGGCATTGCTTATGTTCTTATCCGTGCAGGTGACCAAATGGGCAGCGAAAACATCAGTATTATCAAGCAATGGCCCTCAAGTCTTGGTGAGCAGCCCAGCGCCCCGTCCCTAATTTCTTACAGGCAGGATGGAGGTCCACACCTCTGGGGCTTTGAGGTCAACCCAGAAATGCGATCCTATGCCTGGACGAAGCTACTATTGGACAGAAATCCCCAACGTGATGAATTCGACGATGACCTCCTGGAGAGAGTCACCGGTTCGGAAATCCTGAGGCTGCCCAACCAAAAGGAAGCCGGGGAAGCTGTGGCAGACTACCTTTCTCGGATATACAGTCACATCCAGCACCATATCTCCAAAAAGGTGCCAGAACTTGGCAGTTCCAATGGGGATCTAAGTAGAGTGCCGATCGATTTCTGGTTCACGACGCCAGCTCGCTGGTCTGGGAATACACAGTTCCTAATGCGTCAAGCAATTCAGAGAGCAGGCTTTGGGACAAGCTTTCTACATCGCGTGTGGATATAACATTTGAAGCCTTTGCTACCTTGCGTATTCTAACAGATGGACCTCCCAAAAAAAAGGATCAACAATACCCAAAGGATTTTCAGACATGCCAGAAAATTCAGTTGCTTCATTGGGAGCATGATCTTCTTACCAAGCCCGTGGAGATCTATGAGTCCAATCTCCAAGTTGCACCACAGCGATTGGAGAACTCCGGTAAGTCTAGTGCTTCCACAGTTTTACGCATTTCGCCCCAAGTGATCGGGATTGCCGAGAAAAACACATTCATCTAGATGCGCATTGCATAGATTATATTCAATGTCACTTCAGTGACTTTGACCTTGCCCTGTTTCCTCACCAAACCATCGCCGGACGGAATGTCTATTACTTGGAGCTTTTGGTCAAGGTATCTCTCTCAGATCGGGTGATACATTTCTGTGCGTCTGCACTGGGCAAAGTGATTGGACGAAAAGACCTGGCCATGGCCCATGATTGATATCTTCTGTGTTGCAACTGAGGGGCCGAGTTTATAGAATGCGTTGCTACTTGATTTGTATTTTCCTCATCCTCACCATTCCTTAACAATTCGTCTCCATTCCCATAGGGAATTCATCTTCCCCCACAGCCCTTTGTCAGAAAATCAAAGAAAATACGGAAAATGGGGGAAGAGATTACATGTTATACCATAAAAGACCCAAATCACAAAAATAGGAATATGAGCAGGATGCGGTAAAGAAGGCAGGAATGGGCAAGGACGGATCCCCATCCTAACCACTCCAAGAAGTCTCTAGTCACTCAACCCCAACCTATTCTCAATGACCTTGACTATCTCGGTCCATTCCAACATAGCTCCACTCCCCACGTCCCCGCAAGCCAACACCTTCGACGACTGCGGTTGCAGAACCTCGACCCAGCCTGTCTCACCTCCCTTGTTGTCTTTTCCAACACCCCATTCCACCTCTAGCACCCGGATATGCTGGGCCGTCACTGGGTGTCGCCACATAGCCGTATTCATGGCCGGTGCAACTACAATCCGTTTTCGTTTCCCGTCAACCTGGCCATCTGTATCCCACGCTCGACATACGGACGTCAATAGATTATCGCTAAGTCCGTTGGCGAGCTTGGCCAGGGTGTTTGCGGAAAGAGGAGCAATGACAAGGATATCCGCCCAGCGTCGAAGAGAGATGTGCAAGATATCAACACCGCGGCGCCAGGGCTCTGGCCCCCACTCCGCGTCATCGTCATAGACGGCTTCTACGCCAGGGAGGGAACCGAGGGACGACACGGTGGGCTGCTCGGCGGACTGGCCGGCTAAGAATTGTTTGGCTTTGGTGGTGAGGATCACTCTTATCGAGAGCTTGTGGATATGAGGGGAAAGGGCGCTGATGATATTGGCTATTTTGATAGTCGCGACTGAGCCAGTTGCGGCAAGGAGAAGGTGAATGCGGTTGTCCGTGGAGATTTTATATGAGGCGTCATCAATCCCACTGACGGGAAGAGTCGATTGAGACATGCTTTATCAGTTTACTTTGCAGCATGCAGGTTTTAGCTTGGTCATTATCGATGATACACGAGATCCCAGGTGAGAGAAGTGGGGTGATAATGGCTTATCGATAAGAATTCTACCGAGGTCAGCCCTGGGAGATATATGAGGGTCGATAGCAAAGGTTGTGAAGAATCTCTTATTTGTTTTTCTTGGTATAGACCTTTAGGTATCAATTATGCTCCCGTTATTTCCCTATCATTTTCTTTCTGTTTATACATTTACTCGAGCCTATCATGCATTTCGAATAATATATAAATCTGGCTCAAGAATCGCATCTCCCTCTGCTCCACAGCAGAAAACCGAGAAAACCCGAGCAGATCAAGTGCTCTTCTTCGCATTCTCACGCTCAGCCTTCCGGAGAGCGCGCTTCCGAATGCTCTCGTGCATAGACTTGTTTTGCCCAAGAACAAACTTGCCCATAGTTCCGGACACAGAAGTCAAGAACCAAGCCATGATGCCATGACTCCAGTAGGGCGACGAACTGTAGGCATAGGTAGGCGAGCCACCACTGCGACCAATCTTCGCCAGAACGGAGCGAACGAAAGCGCGCGGGGTAGGGATAGAAGCCGAGGCACGACGGATCTTGGACATGGCAGAGGTAATCAGATAGGCTTGGACGAGTTCAACATCGATGCCGTAAGGGGCCAACTCGCCGCCAAGAGCAGTAGACCAGTATTGAAGGAAAGCCTTGCTGCCGGAGTAAGTGGCGAGGAACGGGGTAGGCAGGAGACCGCCGAAAGAGCCCATGGTCAGAATCAGACCGCGGCGGCGCTGCATCATGCCCGGCACGACAAGCTGAGTGACGCGGAGCGTGCCGGTGCAGTTGATAGTCACGATATCGGCCATCTCTGCGGCGGGGGTTTGCGCGAACGGAACGGGTATCGAGTGGCTCAGACCGACGTTGTTGACCAGCACGGACACGTCCAGATCGGAGACCAGTTCGCCCAGCGCCTGGTAGTCGGCGTCGGCGTTGCGTGAAAAATCCATTGCGAGTGTCTTGGTCTGCACCTGCGGGAACTGCTTGGTGATATCCTCTGACAGGGTTGCGAGCTTCGAGGCTGTTCGGGATACAAGCACGATGTTGAACTTCGACTTCGCCAATTGCAGCGCGAATTCCTTGCCCAGGCCGTCTGAGGCGCCTGTTACCACGGCCCAGCTACCGGGGGGACCGAACGAGCGAAGCTACTCAATGATGCTAGTCAGCTTCATCCTTTTCATTTGTGGGCCTGAATATCGATGTTACGTACCGGTTTACCCGGAAGCACGAACAGACTGAAAAGCACCCGCATGAACGTCCAGACCTTGCGGGCAATAACCAACCCTCCGGTCGCCAGGAGGAACAGCGCTCCATAAGTAGGCAAACCCGGGGCAATAAGGGCTGGCCATTGTGCGAGACACTCAATATGCTTCGAGAGATCCATAGCGGGCGAATGAACGTGAATAGGAAAAAGTAGACAGAAGGGGGAAAAAAGGTTGAGCAAACCGACGTGAGGCTTGTTGGGGGAAGATCAAACGCCAAGACTTGCCCAAACATCCTCGGCCTCCAAGTCGCAAGAAAAACAACTCCCCTTCAGATCAAAACAAAAGGGACACTCGCTCAAAAATGGACCAATACCTTGCCTATCTCCCCCAGTCCGAGGGCTTCCTGCCCAAATGGCTTTTCTTCGTAAGTTCTGCCTGTGTCATCCCATTACCACTGCTTTATTCTCCAAGCTAACCACCAACCTCTCTATATAGGTTTCGGTCGTCTCCGCTCTGAACAGCCTGCAAGCCTACACCTCTCCGAAAATACACCTCCCTACTCTACAGTAATGGCACGGTCCCCGCAACGCCGCTCTCCGGCCGCGTCTTCGGAACCTGGACCTTCCTCTCTGCAGTCATTCGCATGACCGCTGCTTACAACATCACAAACTCTGTCGCGTATGACCTTGGAATGTGGACGTACGGCATTGCGCTCTCGCACTTTATCGGCGAGCTCGTCTTCGGCAATGCCTCGCTCAAGGGCCGGTTCTTGAATCCTTTGATTGTTGCGTCGGGCTCGCTGGCTTGGATGTTGACCCAGCGCGAGGCCTACCTGGGTTAAGTGATTTGGAGAGGGGGATGGTTCAACAAATAGCTATGGAACTGAGCATTGAATGTTGGATCACAACTATATACAGCAGGCTTTGCGGGGAAATAATATATAATGCACATAAGATGGAATATCTTCAACTCTGGGATAACCCCGCCCAGACTTTCATCGATTGCTTTTCTTTTCTTCTCTTTTATTTCCTTTATTAATTCCGAGACGCTTCACGAGTCGATCTTCTTCCTGTACAACTCGCCACCGCAAGCCCGCAGCTTAGCAGCAGCTTGCTCGGGGGTGATATCACGTTGAGGCTCCGCCATAAGCTCATAGCCAACCAAGAACTTGCGCACGGTAGCGCTTCGGAGCAGAGGCGGATAGAAGTGCAAGTGCAGGTATGACGCCTCAATCTCCTCCTCGGTGCCATCAAGCGGAGCCTGGTGAACACCCATACTGTAAGGGAAGTGCGTCTCGAAGAGATTATCGTAGCGACGGGTGATCTCGGCAATTGCCTCAGCAAGCAGCATCTTATCGGCCTCGGACAAATCCACTAGCGCGCGCTTGTGCGTGCGGCTCACAATCATCGTCTCAAACGGCCAGGTAGCCCACCACGGACAGACAACCAGGAAGGCATCGTTCTCAAACACAACGCGCTCCTTCTTGCGGCTCTCCAGCGCCGCATAGTCCTCCAGCAGGTGGCTACCGCCGTGTTGCCGGCGATACTTGGTCAGCTGGTCCATTTCGGCAGCGGGCTCTTCCGGCATTGAGCTGGTCGTCCACACCTGCCCGTGTGGGTGCGGGTTCGAGCACCCCATGGCCGCGCCCTTGTTCTCGAAGATCTGCATGTACCGGTACTGCTCCTTTGGCTTGGTGGCGCTTGTTAAGGTGGATGTGGGCTGCAGCGTTGTTGGGGATGCCTTTTTCGCTAGCGGCGAGGTCGGGGACAAGTGTGCTGTGTAGATTTCTGTCCAGGCATCGATCACGGGCACGATCTCGCGAGGTGCCAGGTCAGCGAGGGTGAGGTTGTGCGCGGATGAGAAGGTGAGCACGTAGCACTTGCCCGTTACGGGCTCGGCTTTGAGGAACCGCGATTCGAGTTCTGTGGGTGTGTGTGAGCTTGGTACGCGTGTGGTGTGGATGCGCTGGGCGGGCTTGGACGTACCATCCTGATTTGAGGGCTCATAGGCCGCTTGTTCTTCCTTCACAGCGCTGTAGTCATTCACAAATACGAAGGTGCTCTCATAATTGGGGTTGGTATCGCCCTGGGCGCGCTCGTTCCCGGGACACAGGTAGCATTTGGGGTCGTAGTTGGGCAGGGTTGTCTTGGAGGGGCTCTCCTGTGCTCCTCTAGGGTGTTGTATGGTTAGCTGGTATGTTGCGCAGTGTCTTTCCTATGGCAACAATACTCACTGCCAGGGGCGCTTGGTTCGGTGGGGGGGAGACCAAGATGGAGGAGCCACGGAGAGGGTTGTATCTCCGGTGGGAAATGTCGTCGAGTACGTTTTCCATGGCTATAGATCACAATAATACCTTGGAGGGGAGAGAAGGAGTAAGGAAGCGAAAAGAGAAATCCCCGAAAATAGTTGGAAAGGGTCGGGGTTTGACTTCTGGTGGGGAGGCGGGGTCTCCGGAAGAAAGGAATGTGCCAGGTTACAGCTGTTAAGCGAGACCAAAGTGTTATGTATAGGAGGCTACGGTGGACCTTGCCTAACTAATATAGCATGGCGAAGTTGTAGAAGCAATATATCTTGACATACAACGTCTTGGCATCTCCGTCTTTCTCTCGGTGAGCCGTCCAGGAATCGGGATCCCGCAGTTTTCCGGGGAAACAGGCACGTTGGGGGGACCGTTTGACCTGAGTTCAGCTGAAAGAGGTAATTGAATGCCGCAACTAACCGGTAGAAACCACACTTCCCCAGTTGGTGTCCCACATGGGTGGTGAGGTGGGCTGGCAGTGGACTTGGCAGTGGACTGGCGCACTAAAAAAAACCCAAAAAAGGAAATATATGCCCGCCTCACGTGCTATGACATCACTTATCACTTATCGTCAATCTGTTGTGTCGATACACAGAGATCAACAGTGTAACTCACACCTTGTTGTCCATTGTTGCATTAAATATTGACCTTTTGGAGTATACTAACTAGCATAAATGACTTAAATGACCTCTATTCCCAGGTTGTAACCCAATTAACACACAATAATCATCAACTATGAACCCCGCCAACCCCGCAATGACCTTGAACTCGCTACCTAACGAAGTATGTATACAGGGTATACACCCTGAGCAATGGATCTAAACATATCTCTAGGTATTCATTCAAATTCTATCCGACTTCTCAACCCGGACACTTCTCCCACTCACGTCAGTCAACCACCGGTTCCACGCTCTGGTCCTAAGAATCCTCCACTACCGCCTGCTCCTTAGCATGCCGCTCAAGGAATATAAACTACTGCTGGAATGCTTCCATCCCAGCTCAAAGCTCACTGAGCCACATGTCTTCTGCAAATACCTCGGTACAGATGGACTGAACGAGCGTCATGATGAAACGGGTCTGTTATACGAGAATATCGATGCCGCCCACCACCTAGGTAGGGTGACAGGACTATATTCGCGCTTTCGTCCAGAGGTAAGCAGCGATGATGAAGATGAACGAGGCACAATTGGCTCCAAGTCCGGTTTCTCGCCAGGTAGGATGCTTCTGTATTCGGAGGTGGTGGGGTTCATACGGGCTGACATTAATGGGGGTCGAGAAGGCAAAGGAGAGGATGCTGTGATACGTGAGGTTACTTTAAATGGATATGAGGATTTCTCACAGTTATGTGTGGTGGCCAATCTAGTGCAAGTCAAGCCGGGAACATCGTTGCTGTTGAGTGCATCGACTATTGAGGATGGGTTTGTTCGGTTATGGAGGGAGTGGTTGCGTGGCCAAAGCGGGAGGATGAAGAAGACTACCGAGATTGACTGGGAAGAGGACTCTGAAAGGATGTCTTTCGATGACGATATACTGTGGGTGGATATGAGCAAGACCGTTGGGTTGAAAATGCACGTGCGGCCGAAGGCGTGGGATCCGTCTCTTCCAGTGCTCATTCAGGATGATCGGAATGATGACTCTTGGGTTGGGTATGAGGTTATTCTGGAAGGTGAGTCACTACTACTGTGGAGAGCAACCCGTGTTGACTTGATAGAACTTCACATTCGCTCCACGCGGTTGCTGATGGCTGTAGAGCAGTCAAAGGAAGAGCAGAAAATCCATCAAACCAACGCAATGGTGATTGGGGCCCCAATTGCAGTATCTTGAGAATTGGTGGATAGTATCTGGTCCCGTGGCATATAATAGAATATATCTGAACGCATATACAATACGGGGAGCCCAAGAAGACTCATCTGTCACTATATTTGAACCTCAAGGCCACTCACTACTATACTACTAGGTAGTGTTTTTGACAAATCAAAACGGGGGAAGAGATTATATTATGGAGAACTTGGACTTTACATGAATGGTACAATAACATAAATTAAGCACATAGGTAGTAACGCATTTTCTTTATGAGACTACTGGTTCAATACTCAACCAGAGCCCTATGATATAGCGAAAAAGAGAAAAGAAATGTCTGCCAAGGTATCCAAGCCTCCGGGAAGCCGTAAGAATGGCGTTCGGGCCGACCTTTGAGCCAGTCAGGTTGCTCCCTTATATTGGACTCCACTGAAAATTTGTGCATAATTGCCGAGATATATATACCTAGGTGTACATTTCAATGGTTTAGACCGAGGCTGCTCTCGGTTGTTCTATTTGAGGCTGTTTGGACCGATTCAATATTAGTATTTTTTCTTTCTCTCTTACATAATTGATATCCTCCAATATACACACCCATATACCAGTCCACATCATTATATAGCTCCTGGCCTGAACCCAGCATGATAGTCCCCGACGGCGAGGCCATGCAGCCTTCAAAAATCCCTTTCTGGCGCCTGATCTTCGACCAAAAGGTGGTCACCGAGGAAGTCATGCAATTCCCATACAAAGGGTCAGGCACTGAAGACCACCCATACGCCGTGATCTGGATCCCTGCTGACCCGCGCAACCCTATGAACTTCCCCCCAACCAGGAAGTGGTCTATTACACTGCTTGTGTCATTCGTTACTCTCGCAGTGTCATTGGTCTCATCCGCCTTTTCAGGTGGAATGAGACAGATCATGGAGGACTTTGGTGCGGCCCAGGAAATCGTCATTCTCGGTGTATCGCTCTTCGTGCTCGGATTCGCTATTGGACCCTTGATCTGGGCGCCCCTTAGTGAGATGTTCGGCGGAAGCATATCTTTACCATCTCGTTTATGTTTCTCACCGTGTTCAATGCCGGCGCGGCGGGTGCAAAGAATATTGAGACGCTCATCATCCTGCGTTTCCTGGCGGGTTCCTTTGGATCATCGCCGTTTGGAAATGGAGGCGGCACTATTGCAGATATGTTTCCAGCTTCTCAGCGTGGTATCGCTATTAGTCTTTTTGCTGCTGCACCCTTCCTAGGACCGACACTAGGCCCTGTTATTGGAGGATTCCTAGCTGCCGCTGCCGGCTGGAGGTGGGTGGAGGGACTACTTGCTGCATTCTCGGGTGTGCTCTGGCTATGTATCATATTCTTGTTACCAGAGACATATGCACCTGTCCTATTGCGCCGTCGTGCCGAAAAGATGTCTGCCCTGACTGGCAAGGTGTATCGCAGTCAGCTTGACATCGACCGTGGCCCCGCTCCTATGGGCAAGACGCTGAAAACCGCGCTTTCCCGCCCGTGGGTTCTGCTATTCCGTGAGCCAATTGTGCTACTTTTCTCCATCTATATGGCAATCATCTATGGCACGCTCTACATGCTCTTCGCCGCCTACCCAATCGTCTTCCAAGAAGTCCGCGGCTGGAGCGAAGGGGTCGGCGGTCTTGCCTTCCTCGGCATCCTCGTCGGTATGGTGATGGCCGTGGTATACACATTCCCCGAGAATTTCCGCTACGCCAAAAAATGCAGCGAGACCACTGACCGACTCGCTCCCGAGCTGAGACTACCCCCAAGCATGGTCGGAGGTATAGCACTACCAGTCGGCTTATTCTGGTTCGCCTGGACGAACTCGCCTGACATCCACTGGATGGCCTCAGTCGCAGCTGGAGCGCCCTTTGGTTTCGGCATGGTCCTTGTCTTCCTCAGCGTGTTCAACTACCTTATCGACTCATACACGATATTCTCTGCCTCCGTGCTAGCCGCAAATTCCGCCCTCCGCTCGCTGTTCGGCATGGCCTTCCCGCTTTTCACAACCTACATGTACCATAACCTGGGCATACACTGGGCCTCGTCGGTTCCAGCCTTTTTAGCGCTTGCATGCGTGCCATTCCCATTCATATTCTACAAGTATGGCGCACGCATTAGGCAGCGCTGTACATACGCTTCTGAGGCGGACGCCTTTATGCGCCGCCTTGCTGAGAGGAACCAGGCGGTCCGCCGCGAGGAGCCTGACTCGGGGAAGGGTGATAAGACAGACTCGGTCACTCGGGTATCTGACGATGCCGACTCGAGTGATACTGATACTTTATCCACTGTTCCGTCTCGTACGATCGCGCGTTATGCGTCCCGCGCATCTCGGCAATCTGGCCGGTCTTTGCATCGTGTTGCAACTGCGACACAGTACGAGGAAAACCCTTATGACTTGGATCTGGTCAATACCCGACAGTCGGCTATCAGCCGCAAGGATTGAGTGGATGAGATACTGAATGAATAGTGCTACATACCCCAATTTAATGTATCTACTAAACCATATTTCCAATATGAAACCAACAGATTTGTAGACAATTTGGGGAACCTCCCAAGGTTGGAATTAAAATGATCACCTCATCATCGTCGGCGGGCCTCGGTCCATCTCCGCCTCGGCAACCTCCGCTATAATCGACTCATCTTCGCTGCTTCAACTGACCTGACTGGTAATACGGAGGAAATTAAACAGAATCTGATCGATAATTCTTCGTCATGCCTGGCAAGATTGATGCTTACGTTGACTGCGGTATGAGAGCCCTCAGCTCCACCCCTGGGATCGTTGAATCCGCATTTCACTGACTGCCGCTTCGACAGTATCGCCATACTCATACTATGCGACGCTTTATCTCACGAAAGAATCGCAAGGCTCTAGAGTCACATGGGGTCGAGGTTGAGTATGCGCGTCCCTGGTTGTTAGATGGGATGTGAGCTAATAAGACAGATTCCACCCGGTCTTCTTAGGCGGGATTAATGTTGGCTCAGGTATCTAAAATAAAACGTTCTCTCATCAAGATTGACATTAAGATTGCTGACGTTTTGGACAGGGAATAAACCCCCATGGACACTGCCCGCTAAAGCAGCGTACTCCAAATTCGACTCGGAGCGAGCATGTAAATACTTTGGAGTCCCGCAGATCCAGACACCAATGTTCTTCCCAATCCTCTCAGTCATGGTATCATCCTCTCTCTATCTTGGAATATTTCTCCCTCACTAACCAACCAGCCCCAACGATGTATGATCTACATCAAAAGCCACTTCCCGCGCGAGCAGTACGAAACCACCTTCCTGTCGCTGTGGGAGTGGATGTTCTACAAAAACATCGACATCAGCAAGCCAGAGAAGTTAGCTGAGCTATTCCAGAGCAACGGGTACTCCGACTCGGAAGTCAGGAAAATCCTGGCCGCGGCATCCAGCCCGGAATTCAAGCAAGCTTTGACGTCCAATACGCAGATTGCTCTTGATAAGGGAGCCTATGGTGCGCCGTGGTTTTGGGTGCGGAATGCCGAGGGCAAAGAGCAGCCGTTTTTCGGTAGTGATCGGTATGTTATGTATGATCTCTGTGCAGTGAATGAATGCTGATTTTGTTATAGGTTTGCATTTATGTGGATGTATCTCGGGTTGCCATTTCAGGATGTTGCGATTGTTGAGAGGTCGAGGCTTTAGACCCTGTCGAGTTTCGATCTGATTCCATATGCTCTTTTGGATATGTCAATGATCTACCAAGATACGGAGTATCGTCGGATTTCTTAGTCTAGCTCTTAGCTTCAACAACAATCTCATCTCACATTTGCACCATGCACTTCGACGTCTACCATGTAGACCTCTCCTCACAAGTATATTCGTGGTGATATGTAGATGCCAAGACTAATTTCCCAAGTAAACACTGAACCCTTAAAAAGAGGTCGAATATGGAGTATTATATACGGGGAATGAGATGTCCATTCGTCGTGTAGTTAATCCTTTTTTGGCTTACTTTATACATATTGTCGCGAACTTGGCCCCCAAGTTTTAGCTACATATTAGTTGCCTATTAGGTTGGGGGCCATTTCAAGTTGGCCCTAATAGAACCTAAAATATGAACATGTATACAACATACAGAACTACAGAACTACATAGGACGACCGCAACCGGCTAAGATCTGAACCGTTTTACCCCGCATCCTCCCCCACACTTACAAAGTCCCGATTCTTTGGAGTCTTACGGTCTTCACTCTACCCACCTCTACTAACCATGGCGGGACGAGTTTCATGGATAGGTCTCGGAAACATCGGCCGTGTAAGTTAACAACACGCCCCCCCCCCCCACCACCCCCAACAAAAACCAAGCCTAACAAGCTATCCCAGGGCATGAGCCAAAACATCGCCCAGAAAGGTCCCCAAACTGGCCCGCTCCTTCTCTACAACCGCACAACTGCACGAGCAACAGCCCATGCGTCCGAACTCACAAACGCTAAAGCCGTAACAACCCTCGCCGAAGCAGTAAATGAATCCGATTTGATCTTTACCTGCGTCGGCGACGACACCGCCCTCGACTCAATTGTCACCGCAATCCTCTCGGATCCCAGAATCTCGCAAGACCTGTCTGACAAGACCTTCATCGATTGCTCAACTGTGCACCCGGATACATCCCGACGAACCGAAGCAGCCTTCCACGAGCGAGGAGCAGGCTTCGTCGCCTGTCCCGTTTTCGGGGCACCGAATATGGCAGACGCAGGACAACTTATTGTCGTTCCGGCTGGGAAGCGTGCATCAATCGAGAAAGTGCGACCATTCTTCAACGGTGTCGTGTCCAAGAAAACGATTGACCTCTCATCTGGAAGTGGAGCTGATATAGACGTTGGACGGGCGTCCACACTGAAAGTACTGGGTAACACGTTCATTCTCAATACTGTCGGTGTTCTTGCTGAGGCGCTTGTTGCCGCTGAGGCGTCTGGCCTTGGGGTTGAGCCGTTGCAAGAATGGCTGGGGCTTTTCGCGCCAGGTCCATTTGCCAATTATGCGGAGAGAATGGTGGGCGGGGATTATTGTACCCGGGAGGAGCCGCTTTTTGCAGTTGATCTTGCCCGGAAGGATCTGGGACATGCTTATGGGATTGCGAAAGAGGGAGGACTGCGGATGAAGAATGTTGAGGTTATGGATGGGCTTCTGGAGGATGTTAAGGAGGCCAAGGGGGTCAAGGGAGATGTTGCTGCTGTTTATGGGGCGGTTAGAAAGGGGGCTGGGATGGAGTTCGGGAATCAATGAGGTTATTGGGAGGATGGGATTAGATCTTATTTTGTGATAAGGAGCTGATTTGGATCGACTTGATAAAAAAAATAATATTGCTAAGACAAGCCTTGCTTGTAGCTATTAAATCATGGTCTCCATAGGGATATGGTGGAGACTCAATTGATCAAGGAGTAGTTAATTATGAAGACAGAATTTTTTTTTCTTTAAAAAAAAGCACAAGCGACGCGCGATACGCGCTCTCGTTTCAGTCATTATCGCATTACTCGCGAATTTCCTGAGACTCGTCGTGGTGCTGGTGCTCACCAGTGCCGGCCTCACCCTCTTTGCGACCCCCGGTGGAAGGTCGGTGCAGGTCGTCAACGATGCCCTCGGGGGGAACCCAGCTGGAGGACTTCCAGGGCTTGACGTGGAGGACGTACATGGTGTCGACCTCCTCGAGGGTCCGGCCCTGGGTCTCGTTGACGAAGAAGAAGACAACGAGAATGGCGAGGAAGCAGCAGGCGGCGAAGACGTAACCGTAGCGGAAGTCGATGGTGTTGGAGATGAAGGGGGTGAAGAAGGAGATCAGGAAGTTCCAGGTCCAGTTGGCAGCGGTAGCAACACCCATACAGACAGCGCGGTACTTGAAGGGGTACATCTCACCACAGATGGCCCAGACGATAGGACCCCAGGTGGTGGCGAAGCCGACAATGAAGAAGCAGGTGAAGACAATCATGGCAACACCGGCGGGGTGAGAGGAGGGGTTGGTGTTTAGGATCTCGTGGCCGACGGAGGCCCAGATCATGAAGCAGACGAACATCCATGCGGCACCGTACATCAGGCACTTGCGGCGACCATAGTGCTCGACGATGTACAGACCGGGCAGGGTCATACCGAAGTTGACAGCACCGAGAATGATGGAGGTGACGTAAGAGTTGCTCAGACCGATACCCTGGAAGATACTGGTTCCGTAGTAGAAGATGAAGTTGGCACCGGTCAACTGCTGCAGAGACTGCAAAGCGATACCGAGCAAGATACGGTGCAGCATGCGGGGACCGGTGAAGACCTCTTGCCAGGGAGCATTGCCGTTGGCGAGCTCCTCCTCAAGCTTCTGCTTCATATCGGCCATCTCCTGGGCAACGACACGGTGGTTGTGGGGGACACCGTAGAGCTTGCACATGACATTGCGGGCCTCTTCGGCACGACCGTGGCGGTAGGCGTAACGAGGGGACTCGGGCAAGAAGAGGGTGCCGACACCAAGGATCAGGGGCCAGGCGAAGCCAATGCCCATGGTGATGCGCCACGAGGCGGCGTTCCCGAGGGTCTCGGTGCCGAAGTTGACAATGTACGAGATGAAGATACCGAAGGCAACGAAGAGCTGGAACGCACTGACCATAGCACCACGGACCTGGCGAGGGGCAGACTCAGACTGGTACATGGGGACGACGCTGGAAAGCGCACCGACACCCAGACCAGCAACCCAACGACCGAGAGCAATCTGGTACCATTTATCGGTGGTGGCAATCTGCACAATGATACCGACGATGTGGAGGAGGGCCCAGAAGGAGATAGAGAACTTGCGGCCAATGCGGTCTGCAATTGGGGGCAGCCACCAGGGCACCAATCATAGTTCCGATGGAGAGCTAATATAGAGTTTAGTATATGACGGGAACACAACAACAAACTTTTCCAACATACCAGGCCGACAATCAGACCGTTGCGAACGTTACTGAAAGCATATTCTCCGGTGGCGGCATTGTACTCAGCGAAGCGCTGCTTGAAATCGATCATGGTAGTGAAACCCGAGATTTGACCTGAGGTTCGGTTATTATTAACGTTGCATCTACAGTGGCAATGGCTGTGTGACACTAACCAGTAGAGTATCCGAAGATGAAACCACCCATGGAGACACACAGACCAAGGATGAAAGACCGCCAGGTCAGGTACTTGACGGGGCTATCATCGAGAGTGAGGTTATCCTTTTCAGCGGTAGTCGAGTCGGCACGAGCAGGAGTTGCGGCCTGGGAGGAGAATTGGGATTCAGCCTTCCCAGGCTTGATCTTATCCATAAAGGTAGAGACACCCATATTGAACAGATCCGAACAGAAATAAATAAATAGAAACGAGTTGGAAAAAAGAAAAGAAAAAAAGGGGGGGGGGGAGAAGGGAGAGGGCGAACTAAATAGGTTGGGAAGTGTCGAGTGGCTCTTTCCCTTGGGGTACCGTGGATACTCCGCGTAGAGTTAGAAGAAAAAAAACGGGGGCCCGGATCTTTGTTACTGTCCCACGTTTTTTATTATTATGGGATGGGGTGAATTCGGGGTGAATTCGGGGTTCGAGGGTTGTAAATTTCACTCCACGGGCAAAAAAAGTCTGTTTTGGTCTTTTTCAATCTCTAGCGCCATGCACTCCGTGTTTGGGTTCCTTTTTTTATGGTGGAGAAGGTGGAGGATGGGGGAATGTTAGGAATGCACGTGAGTTGAATATGTATGGCATTGATGTGTACATTGTACATTTCCAAGGTTGGTATATCCATTGATGATTTATAGGTATCCAATGGGACTATGTACACAATGTGAACTGTACACAGCACTAAAGAATCAACAACATGGGAGCATAAAAACCAACTGATCACCAGACCTTCTTACCACCTTCTAGAAACATACGGGATTCAGTTAGATATCTGGGTCCTCGGTGCCAATGCACGAATGAGAATGTGGTTCCTGGGCCAAGTACGTAACAGTGACCATGACACTTCGGGTTGGGGTTCCTGCAATGTACGGAGTAAAAGAATAAATCACTCATGCCTCTTAAAGTGACGTATATGCCCAGGTGATCTCCTTCCGGGTGATGCCGTGTTTACCTACATAGGTATAGAGTGTACGGAGGTACCGGAGTATGGATAGATTGAAAACTGTGTAGGCATAGCAATTTACTCTACGAAAATATAGACGGGAACGAAAGGCAACTGAAACCGGGTGGATTCCCAAGAAAGAAAGTGCAAACCAGAAAATGCAAAGGAAAAAAAAAAAGTCCGATACCAAGAAAAGAGTGGGTCATTATGCGTGGATTCTGCTCTCTACCCGGTCATAGGGGCGCTGATCATAGTTAAAATTAAGAGCTGAAGAATGTATGATTGCAGTTTATAGCTAAACTAGGAACATTAAAGGAAAAAAAAAGAAGCTCTAAACATAGAGGGAGATAGTCCCATTTATATCTTTGAACATATTCCAGCTGAAACGTGCTGATAAGAAACTCAAGCTGGGCATGAGAAAGAGCAGAGACCCACCACCGGTGAGGATTCGGTCGACTCCCGCGCAGAGATTTCCGATCGGTTGACTTTTCGTCTCCATTTTTCTCAATCGGCACACCGAATGTGCTTTCTATTCCGAGCCGATTGGCATCCCGAGTCGGGATAGCTGCCGACCCTGGCCGAATGGACTTTGTACAATAAAACCATGTGGAATATTATATATGAATTGAAATTGAAAATTGTTGAATACATTATAAATATTCATGGATATATATTCATGAATACTTAACTCTAGCATGATACCATTTTCCCTATATTTTATTTGGCTTGCATGTTCGGCATGCCTAGGTGTCTTTCTCGGCATCCCTTGTTCGACCTAGACCCATAATAAAAATCCACTAATAGAAATCCACTAAGGAAAAAAAAGAAAAGATTTTTTTTTTTTCTCTGACATTCAACAAGTGCTATCATTATTAATAACTGAGGTATCAAACCACTAAGAGAGTGAAAACTGTGAAAACTCTGTAGAGACCCTAAACTTCCTCTGGTTAGCCTCCGACCAGGAAGTCGACCCAATCCCGCCAATTTCGCCTTATCAGCGTCGATGCCCGTGTGAGCTGCCTTTTTTTATGCAACCCTAGATTGGACTGATCTCGGGCAAGCCCGGCAGGCTTTATGTACGTTGTACGTTGTACGTTGTACAATGAATGCAGTGTAACCATTCTGATGTCTTGGCGTCTGTACTCCGTACAAAACAGCAAATCATCTTTATGAGTTTGTTGCATGATCCTATTGATTTAAGGATTCAGGTAAAATCCGGTACACCTGAGAATAGATCTTCACTCTCTCCATATTGAGAACATTCTGATGAACTATAATAAATGACTCCAGATAGAACCAATTTGGTAAAACAAATATTTTATCCCGAGCAATCTACTTCGTACTCCATATATATGTCGACGCCTAATCTTTTCTTCCAAAAACAGAGGACATACTCCGTACGCAGTACGGGCGACCAGTATAATGACGTGTATCATCTATGTTGCATTAGCACATATGTTGTTCGTACTTATACACATCGTGCCATACCACCCAAATAAGCAACCCTGCCTCCTCCCTCTATGAAACAAAGCTACCCTATTACATGCGAAATGCTTGTCTCTAATCCAACTTTTTGTCAAGGGTCCAGCGAGGAAATCGTGCTTTTCTTTTATTTAGCACATATCTGATGCCATCATTCCTCTGTAATCTAGTGTTCGGCCGACGTCTAGAGGTAAGCTGTTCCACCTATATAATAAGCATTGCTACCAGGATCATCCCTTTTCTCCAATGATGCTGTCAGAGTGTGAGCCCATGAATACATTAATTTGATAAGTCCCATCCATGGATGTTTGTGCATGAGTCTGATTCATCTGTGCCACCTTACTTTTCTCGGGATATCCGCCTATCCGCCAATGCTTTTATGTTGTATGTATTTATTTCGACATTCAAGTTATGCTACATGAATCCTAGCAAATAACTAGAAACATAGAAGAATCATATGATTGGTGAACATTATTGACTATCAGTGCATCTGCAAGAAGGGACCTTGGAATGCGTGGACGTAACCAGATAAGCACCGGGGAGACTGGGATGAGGGGTCCACCTGTCTCCGGGTGTTCTTAAGGTTATAATCTGGGGACATACATCTACGTACAAAAAGGGGTTAATAATGAAGATTAGGTACCTAGGTAGTCCACGACACAAGCTTAATAAAACCAAAGATCATCTGTATTGGCGGTATATGCAAGATCATCAAGTCAAGAACTTTTCCGTCCTATTGACCAGGAGGACAAACTCCCACAAATCATTACTGTGTCAAATAAACATAGAAATCATCCACAGTAAAACAGTTGTGGAAACCAAAAATGTGCGTCAAATGAACATTTGAACGAAACTCGGAGGGGTAACAAAAATTCTCGAAACATAAAACGCCCAACACCATTTTGCACCCGGTAATCGTAACCAATGGACAATGATTAAGAATGGGTCTCGTTTCAGCCGCATCAGCATCGGGACTTCTAACGACGATCCGTCTTGCCCATACCACGCTTTCCGGAGAACTGAAGAGAAAATAGTTAGCACTGACTGAAAAAAAAGAAGGAAAGAAATCAAGAAAAAAAGAAAAGAAAAGAAAAGAAAAGGAGAGAAACATACCAAATGCTTCGCAAGAGAGGCGGTTGTGTGGCGATCAGCCTCACCAGCACGAGCCATACGGTTCATCTTCTTCTGGCCCAGCTTAGCCATACGCTCAGCCTTATCACGGCTGCTGAAGGTGGTAACACCGTCGTGACGACGATCAGTGGCCGGTGTGCTGCGGGCGCGGCTCTTGGCACGAGCAAGGGCCTTGTGTGGGTTGTCATCGACGTCCATAGCGTCGGGGTCGGCAGTAGGTTCACGGATAGTAGTACGTCCGCGAGACGGATTGGCGGCGCGGGCACGGGAACCAGCGGCACCATTGTCGTAGCCAGCGGAATCCAGACCCCTGGTCATCTCGGACAGCTTCTTGGCCTTGGCGCTGCGGGGGATGGCGGCGCGGTTCTTGAGCGACTTGCGCATCTTGGCTTCGTTGCGCATCAGCACACGCTTCTCGCGGATGAGATCGGCCTTCAAGCGGTTGTCGGCGTCCTCGGCATCCTCCACGCTCTCGTCCGACTCGTAATACCCATCTGCCTCGAGCTTCTCTTCCTCCTCCTCGAGGGCGGCAAGCTTGCTCTCGATATCCGGATCCACAAAGTCGTAGATGTTCTTGCCCTTCCACACCTCGGGGATCTTGTCGTGGTTCCACTCCTCGCTGCCGAGGGTGTAATCGCGCTGCATGTCGAAGTTGTAGACACCGGCACCACCGTTTTCCTCTTCGATGTCGCGCTCCAGTCTCCGGCGGTTGGGATCGTTCTTGTCGTACTTCTTGAGGTCCTTGACACCTTCGGGGATGAACGTCTCACGCACACCGCCCATAGGCTGAGCCACGTGGATACGGGACAAAACGTCGCCGAGACGGCTGCCGGGGGTGGCAGCGCTGGAGCCGGACTTGAGCTTCTGGGAAACTCGCTCGGCGAGGAGCTTGTCGCAGGCGGCGTTCTTGACAGCGCTCACACCTTCGGTGGTGGTGCAGGAAGCCTGCAGCAACTCGACATCCTCTGCCTTGAGGATCTCCTGCAGTTGCTCCTGGTACTCAGGCTCCAGGTCCTCAGGGCGGCGCACATCGATCTTGTTCACGACAATGAACACGATCTTGTTGGCGAACAAGGGCTTGATACTGTGGAAAAGCTTGATCTGGTCGCCGACGGAGTACCCACACTGCTCGGAAAGATCCATGAAGTAGAGGATAGCGGACCGCAAGTGAGCAACAGCGGTGATCGACTGCATTTCAATGGTGTTCATCTCCTCCAGAGGGTGGTCCAGGATTCCAGGGGTATCGATAGCCTGGAAACGGAGATATTTGTAATCGAAATGGCCGACGAACAGACTCTTCGTGGTGAAAGCATAAGGCTGAACATCGACATCGGCACGGGTGATATTGCGCAGGAAGCTCGACTTTCCGACGTTGGGGTATCCACAGATCAGGAGAGTACGAGTGTTGGGATCAATCGAGGGCAGACGGCCCAAGTGTTGGCGGACCTGCTCCAGGTAGACGAGGGGGTCCTTCAGGCGGCGGGTGATGGTTGCCATGCGACCGAGCGCAGCGCGCTTGAGCTGCTTGCACTGGAACAGAGACTGCGCATACTTGATGAGACGGACATAATCGCGAGAAACGGTTTCAATCAGATGCTTGGCGGTCGAGACTTGACCAAGGGCGATACGGAAGTGGTCGGCATCATAAAGAGTGTTCATCAAATCCTTGTCTGGCGGATATTAGACCCTTCTCCGGAGTGATCGTCATAGAAGTAGAACTTACGGAAAGGATGGATATCCTGCAGGCGAGGGAACCCATCAAGGATGTGCTGGAACTTCTCACCGAAAGTCTCCTGTGTATACTTGACTTTTCTGGTGTAGAATCCTAAGAGGGAAATTTTTGTTAGTGATTGTCTTTATGGATAATCTTTCTTTCTTTCTTTCATTTTTTTTTTTGGTTTCTGGGAAGGATACCTCTGATACGGCTAATCTTGAAACCAGCACGAATCTGTGTGGGAAGCTGTCTCTGAGTGCGACTCAGGACAATATCCAGGAATTCCTGGTGTGTCGGCACAGGCGCAATCTACCAAGCGGTGAAAAACACATTTAGCAATCTCTCTCCGTCAGTGCAAAAGGGGCTGTTGAAAAATTAACTCACATCCTTCCACGTCGTCTTCATGATGGGCACAAGTCAGGAGTCAAATAATTAATGACTCTTGAAGTAATGCCGTGAGTGAATGAGTGTTGACCGAGTGGGTTTTTCTCCACGAAAAAATTGTTGGCAGGCTTTTTTTTTTCTGCCGGGCGGAGGGTAAATGCGGGGACTAGGATTGGATGAATCATGATATAGGCGAGCCACGTGATATCATCAGCAAAATACCTACCTAGGTAGGTACATAGGTAGATACTGATATTTTATAATATCTTATAACGAGAATAACAAGAAAGATTAAGGGAAAAGAAACATAACAGGAATCAACGTCATTTTCGTGACTAGAACCCTCGCTATTATGTTGGAGGTATACTTAAGTAGCTCTGCTATGTGTGTCTAGGGCTTATTTATCCATCCTGTACAACATTCCAGGTTGTTAGGATATCATTCTAAACTCGAATAAACAAGTCGAAAGGGAAGAGCTGCAGAACATATGTCCAAGAACATCCAAGTACAAGGGTTCTAGAAGCCAGTAGCCCTTTGATCAAGAACGCAGACCGCCTTGGGGCTAAATGTAGTAGTACTTACAGATACATGGTAATCTACGGCAAAGGCCGGGTAGAGTACAGTACTGATAGGTTCCTATACTTTATCGGCTGAACTCCCCCGCCACTGCAAAAGTTCCTCCTCCACGTCTTTAAGAATACTTTCAAGGTTGTGTGAAACACGTCTCTGAATTGGAGACCTATCAAGTATACCCAAATATTACCTGAGTAAATCCAAGTACCTAGGTAAGTTCCGCCTGCGCTTTCTTCAATCTGATCCCGGTCGCAACAACCTCCTTGCCCACTACCATCGCAAAATTTCCAAGAATTGCCAACATTTTCCCAGAAGATTGCTAGAAGCATTTTTGAATTACTTTAATCAGGAACAGACCGTCAAATTACTGTTAAAACTAGACGTCTTCTTCGACTATTAGTCCCAATCACTTGCATGAGACTAATCCCCACCGTTCTAGATTCACATCCCTCGTCTACGCCACCAAGCCGGGTACCCCCCCCCTGCACTCCAATTGATCGTGGCACACTAGCCCCTTAGAAATTGGAAATTTCGGTCCCAACCGCTCCGACCTCGATACCCTAGTCCATTCCTCAATCCCTCACTATGTCCGATCAAAGTGAATACCTCTCCGAGTCCATGTCGGGCCAGGATAACGGGCTGAGGCCGCTGTCCAATGCGGACGACTTGTCTCTCGGAAACCCTAACAACAGCGATTTGGCTCGTATTATGAGCCGTGCTGGCATCCAGCTAGCCAATGGGTTCCCGATCGATGATGAGGACGACGACGAGGACGAGGTGGACGAGGACTATGCTGCGGTTGATCAGGATGACGACGCAAACGATTTCCCATACTGGTTTCGTCGCCCGCCCTCCCACAACCGCACAAAGCTGGATGAGCTGCACCCTTTCGTCCAATTGCTCTCCGTATCGAATGTGGAAGATTGTGTGAAAGTAGAGGAAGCTTTCCCCGAGCAGGAGCGTTGCTCTCACGATAAGGTATGGCCGGATTCTGTTAAAGATGCGGAGGTGGAGACTTCATTAACGCTTTTATAGTTCGTTTACCGTCTCACCAGATGCCCCGAGCTCAGTCTGGGACTCTTCACTCTTCCTTTGCTCGCAGAAGGAGAAACAAAACCCCGCCCGACGCTCGTTGGACACATCATCGCTACCCGCACCTCAGAGCCTCTCGTGACGGACCGGTCGATGCGACTTCCGGCCAACTGGAGAAACGAACGTTGGTCTGTCGAGGACGGGCAGGCCGTTGGTCACGAAGAAGGTGGCAGCACTATTGCCATTCATTCGCTTGCCGTTGACCCAGCGCACCAGGGCAAGCAGGTCGGAAGCACATTGATGAAGTCATATATCCACCGTATTAGAGAGGCCCAGATTGCTGACCGCATCGCGATCATTGTACACGATCACCTGATTCCCTTCTACGAGTCATTTGGCTTCGAGTCTCATGGCCCTAGTAAGTGCCAGTTCGGTGGTGGTGGTTGGGTTGATATGGTATGTTCTCTTTTTGGACCAATTACCTAGGTATATGCTGACCCCAACTAGATCCTGGAATTTGGCCCCGAGCCTCTTGAGGAGTGAGAACATTGAAGTTGTATGGTTTTTTGTTTTTTGTTTTTTGTTTCTTTTTTTTCCTTCTTGCATCTTTTCGGCTTGAAGCATGTTAAACCACTGACGGTTTTAACATGCTTATTACGCACAACTTTTTGTCTCATCTCAAGGGGTTATCCTAGACGGGCTTTCAAGAGAAAAGGAATGGAGTTTCTTCGGGTGGGATTACTTTTATAAATCTGGGCAGAAACGGCTTGGGATTCCCGAATCGGTCACAAAAAGGCTTGTGTACCATAGTTGACGACAATGCAATGTATATGAGCATGACATGAGAATATCAATATATAAAATACGCCATATCACTTTGCATCTTATGCTTGAGGAGACTTAAAAAGGGATAGGGCTGTATATCTCAGTCTTGCTATTTGTAACCACATGTAGGTGATTATTATATATTTATCAATGGAAGTACCCGTGGATTTTCCTATATCTTGGCCCTACTGTGACACACCGCGTGCAGTTGATCCATCAATATCCCTATACGGGGTATTGCAGAAGAGAGATGTGGAATGTACACATATGTAGTACCTACATGTGTATGTAGGTTAGTCGTCAGGTTAAATGCCTCTTATCAATCTCGGTATCCACAGGCGGTGAGCTATAACCGAGGATCCATGGATGCGTCATATTATTTTTCTTTTTTCCATACCTTGGAATCTTCCCTCCTATATATGTTATTTGATTCGTGAGATTGCTTCGAGGCTCTTGCATTGGCGTCAACTGCTGGGGGGAGCAATTGATCTCTAGGCAAACACTCAACCATGACCTCCCGAACGTTAAACTGGTCTCGGACGGCCAAATCCTCACTGATCACGGTAATTAAGCCCATTATACGCCAAAGCTGAGCATTCGTTGACTAGAATTTCTGAAGCAACATCTCATTCGTCCTAATGACCCCATTGCAGTGCGCCCGACACAGGTGCTGAATGTCCGAGCCCAGCAAGTCGCCGAGTTCTCGGGCAGCAGCGAAAGCCAAGATCGGCTCGGCCACCGCGCAAAGGAGAAATTGCTTGATCGGGTAGGTGGCAGATCACTTTCTTCTTCTTCCTTTCTATGCTAACGGTTCCATGTTTGGCTTAGGAATTCTTTCTCAGCCTCCTAAGCTCCGCATCGACTAAGCGTGAAGCCAAGTCGTACCTTGCTCGGCTGAAGGCCAGCCCCGCTAAATCGGGCCAAGAACCCACCGAGTCCCCGAAGGAGTCCATATCAGCCTCTCTGCCCTCCGGTGTCAATCTCGGCTCGTTCTACGGTGCTTCCAGGGCAGTGTACGACAGTCCTGTCTTCCGGCAAGATACAACCCCCACTCCGCGCGCGCAGGATATACCCGAAAGGCTGCACTTGGCCCTGATCAAAATCACCACGCCACAATTGCTCGATAACTCTGTAATTAATGGAGTGGCCAAGACTCTGTCACAGCTCGTCCGCCTGGGTATGGCATGCTGCGTTGTTGTCGATCCCGGCAAGATGGACGGTCATGCCGGGCGACAAATAGCTATTGAGCAGGCAAATCGGATATCGGCGGCAGTGGATGAGCAGCCCGACTCACGGTCCTTTCGACTAGACTCGGCGTTATCTATATCCGAGCGGGGGTTTGGTCTACCCACGGTCCTGTCGCGAAAAGTGCTCTTGAGCGCCCTTCGGGACGGTCATGTGGTACTGGTTCCGCCCATTGCCTATACGGAAGAAAACCCACGAGCTGTCACGGTTTCAGCCAACGACGCTGCTCTTGCACTAACAAAAGAATTCGCGGGATTGTCCTTCAATCCAGACCCGGATGAAGACCCAGCAGTCACTGCCGAGAGAATCAGAACTCTGCAGAGGGAGATCTCACTGGACCGTGTCATTGTTCTCGATGCCCTTGGAGGCATCCCAGCTTTCAAGGGCCCTCAATCATCGCACGTTTTCATCAACATGGAGCAAGAATTTGATCAAATTAAAGATGAGCTTTCCCAGGCACGAAACTCTGTTTCTGGAAACAATGATTCTTCAAAACAGGGAACTTCCGAAGCCACTTACTCAACCTTGGAAAGCAACCCGTTCTCAAAGTTTGTCAATCGTGAGCTTGTATCGCCCGAGCAACCTACGGCACCTCCACCACCGGGTGCCGAGGTGATGGAGGAGGTGCTAGACGGCCACTTGGAGAATCTCCGATTAGCCCAACAAGCCTTAGCCATGCTGCCATCAGCCTCTTCGGGCATCATCACCTCCCCGCAAGAAGTTTCTTACTCAGCCCGTTCACCACAACAGGCTGCCTCAGACCTGTCAGCTGTTGGAACCCGTCGACAGCGCAACCCACTGATCCACCACCTCCTCACCGACAAGCCTCTACTATCATCCTCTCTACCCCCAGGCCGACGCGGTGCTCTCAACGGTAGCGGGTCAAACCCATTCAACCCCGTTACCTCCCACACGACATTCGTCAAACGTGGAATGCCTCTCACAATCCTCCCAAACCCATACACAAAACCCTGGACAGCCCAGATGCAACCACGACTGGGACTTAATGACCCTACCATCGATCTCCCCCGCCTAGTCACACTAATCGAAGACTCCTTTGACCGCAAGCTCGACATCCAAAACTACCTTGACCGAGTGAACAGCCGTATCGCCGGTGTCATTGTTGCCGGTGAGTACGAAGGCGGCGCCATCCTGACCTGGGAGACGCCGCCAGGCGTACCAGACGATGGGAGCGAAGCCAGCGCCGCCCGCATGGTGCCATATCTGGATAAATTCGCCGTTCTCAAGCGCAGCCAAGGCGCCGGCGGTGTCGCAGACGTTGTATTCAACGCGATGGTGCGCACGTGTTTCCCCAATGGAGTCTGCTGGCGTAGTCGCATGGACAACCCGGTTAATAAATGGTACTTTGAGCGGTCTTCAGGTACCTGGAAGCTGGCTGATAGTAACTGGGCTATGTTTTGGACGACGCCCGGGCTGGTGGAGGATACTCAGCGCTTCCAGGATTATGAAGCTGTTTGTCGGTCTATTCAGCCTAGTTGGGCTGATAAGAAAATGTAATTGACTGAGGTGTGTATATATATAGAAAGGAAAATCGGTGTTGAGTAGCACTAACGATTCTCAGCGTCTTCTGGTGCTGCTCGAAATATTTATCACGAGAAAGAACAATCCTATACTCTTGTAGAGAGAGACATCCGCGAAATAAAACCGTCACTCTTAACCCCTGGCTTTGAGCACCCGCTCCCCCAGATCGACCATTGACTGACTGCCCACAATATCCAAGACCCCCACTTCCATGCCTACCTCCTTTGACAGCCAATCGCGAACCTCATTAGCTACAAGGGAGTTTACCCTATAATGCGAAGGGGCCATCCCGCTATCAACCTCACTGGGCAGATATGCTTAGCAAGTTGGACAGTTTCTCGATGACGCCTTCAATCACTATCTGGAGTCTCTTTTCCGGGGCCTCGTCCAGGGCCCCTTTGATCGACAACTTTGCAGAGTTGGGGTTGTTACTCTTGCGTCCCCCAGAGCCACCAAGGCGCCAGAGATGGGTGAATAGGGGATAAGATAACAAGGCAGGCTCTGGTAAGTTGTCTACACTGTCTGTTGTCAAAGACAATACCTGATTCGGCGAATCACCTATATGTGTGCTCTCGGGAGTCATCGTGGAAAAGCGATTGGCCATGAAACGATCCAGGGGTTTGTGTGAAACCAAGTGGTTGGTTTGGAGGGCCCGATCACCGAAGCCCTATACTCGGCATTGCGACTGTTCGTTTTGGCACTGGACTTGATTATTGTTTCAAATTCATGTTGATATATTCTCGTGATACGTTGAATGGTTTCCTGGGATTGTGTCCATGGCCTATCTCCAATGTGACGAGATTCTGTTGACGGAAGTCCTGCTCCCACCGCACAGCCCGGATGAGACCTGTGATAAGAGCAGCATTCGGATCTGATTGATCATCCCCGTGGACCCAGAGCATTTCCTTACAGGAGTTGAAGAGATGTCGAAAGTTGGCCATTAGATCATTACTCATGTGAGAAAGGAGACCGCCCTGTATATCTATGATGATACATATCTTTCCTCGCAGTTCCGCATTATGTGCGACACCGAGAATATCGACAATGGTACATTCATTCCCAGGCGGGGCCAGACTGGTACTAAGCGCCTCAGCGATTCCATTGACTTGGGAGGATGATTGAGGTGGTTTCACGAGGATCGGTGGCGCTTGTATCCCCGAAGACTGGTCAGCATCGTCACCTGGGCCAGCAACACCAGCAATCATCAAAGTGCGCTCCGATCTCGTTGTAGTCGCGGAATCACCAATTGAAAGTTCCACTTTATAGAAGCCAGATGCTTTTAGTGTCTTGGACCACCAAGTTGCCGACTGCAGCGGACCAGCTTTGCGGGTTTCTTCCTTGCTGGGCCACCAGCCCCGGTGCAGACCGAGGACGAGCGGGAGGAGGACATCCATTTTGCAAATTTCGACCAGGACAAGCTTTCCCGACTTCGTCAGCAATGACTTGAGGTTCTGCAAGGCATAACTGGCATCTGGAGCTGCATGAACTACATCCACAGCTAAAACGAGGTCAAATGAATTCGCCTCCAAATTTTGCTCTGAAAGTCCTGTGTGATATCGAATTTGCGGTAGTCAATTGAGTCTGCCCATTGAGCCAGAGTCTTTTGCGCCTTGGCAAAGAACGTTGTCGATATGTCCGTGTAAGTGTACATGCTACCTGCCAGACCTGGAAGAAAGGCCTTGGTACTGGCACCATCACCGGATCCAACCTCCAGAACCTTCAGCCCTCCTGTTTGATGTCCGCAAATATCGCCGTATGCGCGGAGCAGCTCCTGTACCGCCGGGACGACTGGTTTTCTGCATAGAAGCGATCCAACAAGCCATCCTGGGATAAAAGGTGGAAAAGATCGACCTCGCCATTTATGATCGAGTCAAGGGGGCTTGCAACACATGACATCAGTTCACCTTCCACGGAGGTAGAAGCACCATCTTGAATCAATTTGTCTTGCTTTTTTAAAGAGCCTGAATCCATCGGCAGACGCCGGCGCGTCTCCTGAAGCCAGAAAAGGTACCTTTCAATGTGAGGTGGCGGAGGGGAGCGAAGTTCTTGGATACTGGATAGAGCCCTGTGGACAAGAATTGCGACCACTTTATTAAGAGAATTAGATAAATCCTTTGCGTTCTGCTCACGGTTGCGGGCTCCCTTGTCGCAAGCCTGGCGGAGATAGTCTGTCGTCCCTTGTGGTTCCATCATACTAACATCTGATTTCCACATGAAAGTCCATGGTTGCTGGTAGTGGCGGGCTTTGGGTGCGGGCCGTTCTAGAAGAACTGTTTGATATTGCCAAATGCGGAATTCTGGCATTGTAGCACCGGCACTCCATCCTGTCATGTCGTGGTGGATGGAATTATGTGAGATTTCCTTGCACACGACATGGCAATTGATCTCTGCTTCAGGCTCATTGACATTGTTGCCAACCAGAGTTCTTTGATTGACCGTGGCAGCATGATCTCAGCAAAAGTTCCCTGGTCAATCAGGTCACCAATCGCCACAATGAACAGTTGTGTACAAGCATCCATGGTTACTGGATGAATGATATGCGGCTCCATTGTCTCGTCAGGCATGCTGGCGCGGATTTGGAATACGAACAATGCCCAACGCCTGGCCTGTTCCATTACCTCGGGAGGCACTAGTAAGGCCTCGCATGGTTGGGCCGAACACCATGCCCAGGGAGTCCAGATACATCCTCATTATATCGATGTCAACGGGAACAGTGCATTCTTGACTGGCTCTACTTTTGAGAGTCTCGAAACTTTGCCTGATGGCGACGGATGGAGCATCCGTGACAATGGGATTGTTATTATTGCCATATTCCACTGCAATCAAACCAGTACAATACTCCGTCCAGCCATCTAAACTCTTTTGGTATGAAAAGATTTTGAATTCGAACCAGATAGACGATGTGCTGTAACTTGACTCCGGTTTGCGCCGGAAGACCATCATGGTCTCCAGGGCTTCTGTCGTGTCTTGGATTTGCAAGACAGTCTCGAAAGCAACATCTCGCAGCCGGAACCCATTGGCAGTGGAACTTGAATCGACCAGCGCCTTGACTGCTTGGATCGCCATGACTAGATAGGCGGCACCTGTATAGATCAATTGGCCTGTGATCACATGGTCCTTGACCCATGGTGTTTCATGGACTCGAAGGAAGTTACTCCACCGTGGCTCTTCTACATTCCAGTGTCGAACTGGCCCGAGCAGATCATATCGAGGCTTCTGGCGACAGAGCAGGTTTTTGCTCAGTCGGCCAAGTAGATTATTCTTGAGGCTGCATGCTATCAGGGAGATGGAGGAGGAAGAAACTCTTGCTATGCAAACTAGCAAAGCAGGGCGTTTATAAAGGCCTGCACTAACAAAGGACAAGCAAACTGAAAGAGCTCAGTCTGCATGACATAAAGAATCATCCTATCTTTGGGGGGGGGGATTCTCCAACAATTATATTCGCGGGTGCGATTGAAGTGTACGGAGGAGTATCGACCACATTCTTCTGTTGGAGCATCGATTGGCTAGAGAGCTATCTACTGGATAGCCTTCACAGAATAGCTTGCCGGCAAGGTTGAGTACCTGGGCCATGGCTGAAGTGTTGCGTTGGAGTGCCCAGGAATATGAAACTCGGCCCGCAGCGATGGGGTTTGCTTCGACAATCTCCTTAGTTGCAGTTTGCATCGCGGGGTGAGGGCCCAGTTCGACCTTATTCATAATGGCGTTATGGTCTCCACCCACCGCTGTGGTTGTTCGTTTCCCTTTAGACACAACAGTGTCAATCAGATGCTCGACGGCGGAGACAAACTGTACAGGTGATGTCATATTGCGGACCCAGTAGTCGGCATCCGCAAGAGAGGAAGCGCTGATAGGTTTCCCCGTGACCATAGGCCCAGAATTGGGCCATATTTAATTTCCCATAGATAGCTTGCCCATCAGTTGCCGATATTCGACGGCCACTTGCCTCACGTGCGCAGAATGATATGCAACCTGGACCTTTAACTGGCGTGCGAATACACTTTCGCCCGCAAGACGCAAGGAGAGGAGGTCCACCATATTTGTATCGCCTGCAACAGTGAGGTTAGTTGGGCTGTTGAAGCATGCAATGGACAATGTCCCGTTTAACTCCCGATGGACTGCCTCTAGATGAGCCCAGAGTGCTTCCTCTCTCATACCGACGGCAAGCATATGCCCCCAGAATTGACGAGGGTAGATGCAACAATGCCACGGAAGTAAGCAACCTTCCAGGCAGATTCACGGCTTAACCATCCTACACAGTAGGCCGCGGCATTTCCCCCCGAAGAACGACCAACCACTTTGTGTGTGGGTGAAAATTCTTCTGGCATAGAAGGTCAATCAGACTAGTCTGAATCACTGTCGAGACGTCTTGGCTGAGATCGGGTTGGTCGACACTAGGTTCGGCATCCCGTAGAAGTTGCTCTGATGGGTTGTTAGTGATTGGACAGCCTCGAAGCCTCAGATATACTTACCCTTGCGAGACTGCAGAATGATATGAATTCTCCATTATGGCTTGTGCATTCGTTCCACTAACACCGAATGAGCTGACAAAGGCCCGTCGTAAGCCCGGACCCGGCCGTGGCATAACTACCTGAGGGAACTGCCTTTTCATCAGCTATAATTCCAAATGCAGACATTGTAATGGAACTCCTCACCTGAAAATGCCGTTTCTCGGCCGGAATCTTTGGATTCACTCCCTCAAATTTCACATTCGGTGGGATTATACCTCGCTCGAGAACAAAGACTGTCTTGATCAGACCAGCCAGACCAGACGCTCCTTCCAAATGGCCGATGACCGATTTAACGGCTCCCACAACTAACGGTGGAAGATTCAATTTTTTCCGTGGCTTTCAAACAGCGCCCATCGCGCGAGCTTCGATGGGATCACCAACCGGCGTCCCCGTACCACGAGCCTCGACATACGTACGCAGTTTCCTCCAGTTTCAGCCCTGACTGGGCGTAGACGCTCCGTATAAGCTGCTCTTGGCGTTTGTAACCAGGGACCGGCATGCCAGGGGTGTGGCCGTTCTGGTTTGACCCTGTTCCTCGGACCACTGCCCGCATAGTGTCCGCGTCTCGAATGGCATCTGAAACGGACTTGAGAATGAGTGTCCCAACTCCTTCCCTGCGAGCGTATCCATTGGCACGATGGTCAAAGCTACGACAGATACTGTCCGGGCTCAGAAATCCCACGTGGCTCATGCGGTACATCATGTCGGGGTCATCAAGCAGGTTCAGGCTTGACTGTATGAAATACCAAATTGGGCGGGATCTGCACCCACTTTGATATTGTAGCATCATCATCGCAGTCTTTACCTCCAGCCGTGAAACGTATCTATGCACCTCGTTAGGTTTGTACGAGGACACTGTACGCATCAAAATTACAATTTTTGCGTGGAGTAACGACAGTTTGAATTTTTCGACGTGCTTTTGGGAAAAGAGAATTGTAGTTATTCGTCATATAGACCTCCCCACGAAAAATTCGTCGTCAAATAAGCTTTCATCCTGCTGTCACCCCCGCCATTCCTTCCACCTTTATTTCTGCATCTAACTTCACCAATATCCCCAGAGACTGGTAAATGCCCTTATCACTAGACGGTGGGAACAACTTGCTGTTATTTGTGGTATCCTCTGCGCCCTCTTCTTCCTGATGGCATTGGCAATATCGGGCAATATCCCACCCACCGCACCATGGTGGGATGTTAAGCGTGTCCACGACCATTACTGGGCCCACATGAAGGTATCGAGGCCAGCAGCATATTTGTCATGGTCTCGGGGGCTCTTTACGTTGTCTATTCCGCAGTCCTCGCACGTCAAATTCTTAAAATTCCGAAATCGACCCCATAATTGCCGACCTTGCGAGTGCAGCAGCATCGTTCTGCGGTTTCATGATGCCCGCCATTGGGGTGGGCCCATTGACATTCTACGACTACGGCCCGGAGTTGACATAGCTGCTGAATGACATTTTCTGGATGGCTTCGCTTTTATCGTGGCCAATCTTCTTGGGTGCAGATGTGGACAGTTGCGTGGACGTTCTTCAGCGATAAGAGCCCAAACCCTGTACTTCGTAGAAGCATGGGTGTAGTTAACTCGGCCACTTCGATTGTCTTTGCTCTCGGAAATTGGAGTTCACATACAGCATACGGGCCCTATTGGCATGGAATGGTGGCCTTGTGTTTTGGCCTAGCCTGGTATTCTTTGGATTGCAAATCAATATTGACATCTGGTATATGTGGAAGAATCTTCAAGCCACATGTCGTCTTCTATAGGAAAGTCTTGCCCGCGACATCTGTTTCAGAAACATTGTTAGGGCAACCTGACACACAATTGCAGACAATGAAGACCGGCAACTGGTGTGAGTGCGGAGGCAATTACTGGCGTTGTGCAGGGCTAGAATAGTTTTGTCGGGATAATAGGGAAGAATTCAGTTAGAAAATGTACTGAGTGGTGACACGTTGACGAACAGAGTAATGTGCATTAAACTCCACTCTTTTTGTGAAAGGATAATCCTATCATTGCCATATATAAAGACAGGTATGGAGAATTGGACTAATAATGAAAGTATCTTTTCTCTATGGCGAAGTTAGTGAAAAGCGTTGAGATCGTGGTGACGTCCAATCATCTGTTTCTGCCTAGCCTGAACAATTTCAATTCGCCCAACTTCGCCAAGTAGTGCACCTATACTGTTATAGAATTGGAGAGCAGTAAGCGTAAATTGGGCTAGAAGATAATATTTTTCCAGCTCAAAAGTGAACCATCGAGCAGAGAGGCCTTTGAACATCAGAAGAGTACGGAATTTTGACCGGGCCGTGACAGTAACCCGATTTGCCGAATTGGTTCCCAAGGCCTTCTCACCAATCCCGATCTCGGGTTTCCTCTGCCCCGATTTGTTGCTCGGACAAGTTTCGGTAGAATTATGGAGAAGGTCTCCCGTCCGAGTACTTTGGCTCCACGAGGGATACACCTAGGCACATTCTTGGTGGACGTAGCCTTAGTTAAAAGAAATCCCAGAGACGCGTCGGGCGTGGTAGAATCAAAGTGAGGATAAGAATGCTTTCACATGGTACAATGCGTAGAAGTGACCTCATGTTGCAAGCGAATATATGTACGAAAAACACAAAAACTTATGGGAAGATGTGGGTCATAAACCCCGCCTGGAACACCCGGATTACCCCGATTACCCCAGTTTTCCTCGAAGATCGGGAAGCCTTGCAAGTTTGACTGGACTGGCCCGGGAAAACTTTGACAAAATATCGGCGACATTTCGTTTCGGGATTGTGCTTGGCGGCGGCCCGATCACATTTGCCGAAGTTTTGCTGCGAGTATGTCGGGTTGTGGTCCGATCCCTCTGCTATTTGTTTTTATCGTCTATATATCGGCAATAGCGCTTTAGTATAACATCTTGAGGATGTGCTAACTACAAATAGCGAAGTCTACCTCCATGTAGGTACCTAGGTAACCTTGGAAGTAAACCCCTGTGAAAACCTTGGAAGCCTCTGCTCCGTCCAAGTGCGCGAATAATGGAAGGGACCCCACATTATAGTCAAATTCGTCCTGGTATACACGTTGATTGGCCGAAAAGGGCACCAAGTGGCTCTATTAAGTGGAGACTCGGTACACGACCGTGGCCCAGTACCCCATGGAGATTTTACCCCGATCTGCGGGCCTCCAGGTTGTTCAATAAATTTCCTTCAGGTATAAAAAAAATCGTCTCCCCGCAAAGTTGTTCCGATTCCTTTGGATTTTAGTTTTCTTGTGTGTTTGTGATACTTTGGTTCTATTCTTTCTTACGAACTACCCTGCCGAGCATGGCAGGTCTTCAACTCAACATCGACTGGAAGTCGAATCGCCGGGCCATCGCCTACTGTCTGGTGGCTGCCATCGGTGCCCTTTGCTACGGTTACGATACGATCTACTATACTGGGATTCAGGGTATGCCATGGTTTGCCAAAGACTATGGAGAGAAAAACGCAGATGGCTCTTACTCGCTGGGAACATCCTTCCTGTCGCTGTCTGCGAGTATCATCTATGTGGGAGAGTTGGTCGGAGCCATTGCCGCTGCTCCCATCAATGACTTTTTCGGCCGGCGTGCCGTGTTCCTGTCCGCCTCTCTTTGTATTGTCGTCGGAGCCATTGTGCAAGTGTGCTCATTCGGATCTGATCCAGTCTTCTATGTCAGCCGTGTCTTGATTGGTCTGGGCGTCGGGCAGTTCACCGCCACTTGTCTGATGTACATTGGAGAGGTGGCACCCTCTGCCATCCGAGGTCCGGCTCTCATGTGCTTCCAGTTCATGCAGTCCATCTCGCAATTAGTTGGAGCCTGTGTCAACCAAGGCACGCAGAGTATTGCCAGTGCTCAATCCTACCGCATTCCCATGTGCCTGCTCGTTGTTCTTCCCGGTATCATGCTTCTGTGTCTTCCTTTTACACCGGAAAGCCCGGTTTGGTACATGTACAAAGGCAAGCGTGAGCAAGCGATCAAGGCCCTCCGCAAGATCAACCGCAGCTCCCGCGACTACGACCCCTCCGCAGACATCCAAGCCATTGACGATCAAGTGCAAATGGAGCGTGAAATGGCCAAGGATGCTACCTGGCTCTCGCTCATCACGGATCCTATTGAGCGCCGCAAGCTCTTCTACGCCTGCGGCGCCATGTTCGTCCAGCAGATCAACGGTATCCAGTTCTGGTACACCTATGGCGTGGTGTTTGCGCAGTCGATCGGCGTCGCGGATCCTTTTACTATTAACACCATCATCTACGTCCTGCAAATCATTACCGTTGGCGTAGCAGTCGTCCTGGGAAACAAGATCAAGCGCCGCACCAACCTCCTTCTCTGCTCAACGGGTATCTTTGTCTCCCTCATCGCTGTCGGCGGTCTCGGCACCACCCGATCTCCAGAGGGCACCTTCGGCGAGGTATCGGCATCGGCATCGTTGTCCTCGCCTATATTAATATTATTTTCTATAACTTCTCCATCGGTACCCTGTCGTACTCCATTGCGTCGGAAATGTCCGTCGGCCGCAACAGAAACAAGATCACCGCCTGCGCCATGGGCGTCTTCTTCCTCACAGTCTGGCTCATGGTCTTCACCAGCCCCTACATGTACTACACGGGTAATTTGGGTCCGATGATCGGCTTTGTCTATGGCGGAACAACCCTATTTTTGCTAGCGTATTCGTGGTTCTGTGTCGGTGAGACCGCGGGTCGCAGCAATGCGGAGATCGAGAGGCTCTTCCAGGACAAGGTTCCCGTTCGTCAGTGGGCGACCTATGTTATTCCTTCCGATGATGTGGCAGTTATGAAGAAGCAGGGCACCGAGGATGAGCAGATTGAGATGGCATGAGTTGTATAGTATAGATCTACTGTGTATGGACGTTCATGTTGCCTGTCCTTTTCTTCTGTATGAATATTATTATTTCATACTATGATTTTTTTCCAATTTTGTAAATTTTCTTTCCTAGATCGGCCTTTATGAATATTAAAAAAACTAACATTTGTCATTTCTGATTTATACACCAAAATTGGGGGGGGAGGGGGTTCGGGATCACGTGACCTCTTGACTGATGCTGCACACATTAGCTAGTTCTCCATGTAGATAGTTTCTCTCTTCTTCACGCATCTATCACATTTTCCAGAGTGTCCTACCTTTCATAGTAACATCTCTCTCAAAGATATAGCCTAATAATAGCGTTTTCTTGATAGTCTAGCAAGGTATCAATAGATCGGTAAGATCTTTGATGAAACAAAGGGGAAAAACGAGGGCCTTATAACCTGTTGAGGGCTACGATACTGGAGATGCGCTAGTGAATACTAGCGTAGGAAAAATTGGGCAAGAGAGGTATGATATTAATCTATGGAAAGCAGGCTGTATATGAAGCCTGTACTAACAGAGAAATGGCAAACTAGCAAAGAGCTCAGTCTGCACAAAGAGACAAAGACATCCTATACATGTCAACATCTGTTAAGAAAAAGGACACCCGGGGCCATAGACATGGCACGAAAGTTTAAGTTGCAGGACTATTCGGATAGCTCCAACCAATTCATATACTGTTATCATGTGTGATGCCTATTACAGAAAGTGAGTTTGATCACCACTACCTCCTTGTAGACAAGAGTGCGAAGGTGTATTCCAGCCAGAGGTCAGAAACATATTAGTATAAGAGGCTTCAACGCCTAGAATCGGGAGGGTTCAAAAATTTGGTATGGTGGGAATAGCATCAATATTACCCGGGAGGGAGGCTTCTATTTGAGAGCTTCATTTACAAACACTATAAGAGCGGTCCCAAAAGACAGTATATAATCAAGCATCTCAAGTAATCCCCAGGCTGTGGAAAAAACCCAGCCTCTTTCACCACTAGCCCATAACAAAAAACTTGATTCCTATTTAGGGCCTAGAGGGAGCCATATCCCAGTCTGACACAAGCACCAATATTAGTAATAATTAGTTTCCGACCTCTGGCCGGCATACACCCTCGCACAAGAGTGCCTCTGTGGTGTGACAGGGATATTAAGGTTCCACTAAAGGGTTCAAAACGGCCCCGGTTGTCCAGCTTTCCTCCGTAATAGCACTACACACGTCACACACCACAAAACTTCTATAAGTAGGTAACTATGGCCATAGTTTCTCTTTTGGTTCCTATTCTAATTCCAGCCTCCTCAGCCTTCCAGAGCAGTTCAATACAATACATTCAATATACATCAGAGATGTCTATATCATCTTTTGACACTCTTCTCTCTCTCTTCATTCCGCTTGCTTTATATTCCGTCGCGTTAGTCCTCTACCGTATATATTTGCACCCTTTGGGAAGGTTTCCTGGCTTGAAGCTCCATGCAGCTAGTGCTATTCCTTGTGCCTACTCCATGGTGAAAGGCCGCCTTCCATTCCAGAACAGACTCTTGCACGAAATATATGGGCCTGTTATACGCATCTCACCGAATGAGCTTAGCTTTAACAGTGCCCAAGCATGGGAGGATATCTACGGCTTCAAGCCAGCGGGCCATTCCAGGCTACCACGAGATCCCATTCATATTGGATCAGTGGATCCGCTTAAAGGCGTCTATCCCATGACCTTGCTAAACGGTGCCGAGCATGGCCGTCAACGCCGGGCGTGGTCCTATGGATTCTCCGACAGAGCATTACGAGAGAATGAGGAGCAGATCAAAGGTCATGGAATACAGATACAGGGTAAATCAGTATGAGAAACAATGTATGTATTCGGAGTGGACGAAGAGGGAAAAAGAGAGAGAGAGCGCAGGCAAACTATCTGGGTTCTATCATACATGTGATGCCTCAGGCATCCAACATCCCCCTCATAGAACCTGCATAGCATCCTCTATCAAAACCTCCAATTCCAGCATACATAGTAAAAACTCATCTTATCAGTGCATGTTTAGGTCATCCCAATTAGCCGAGTAAAGGCCTCGAATTGGTCTTTTCTTAGAGCTTTTGTAAACCCGTCTGTAGCATTTTTCTTCGTATCAACACGTAGGATCTCAACATGGCCCTATATAACTACGTCTTTAACGAAGAACTATCTTAATGTTAGCCACCGATTTGCTGATTTGCCTCCCTTCTTTAAAAGAAGAAGTTATAAGTTGATATTATCTATATGAATCTCTATCGGTCGATGTTCGGGTAGTATAAACGACTGTGCGACTTTGTTTAACCATATCGTATCTCGGCAGGGTTAATCTAGCGTACACTATTCAGCAACCGTTATCGAATTGGTAGTGATCGTCTATTTCTTAGTAGACCATATCACTAGTGATCTAGTAAGATACTAGATACTTCTCTCGGTAGATTTGCTATCATCCTAGTCTATATATGAGGCGTCTATATATATATAGAAGCGAAGTTTATCGGTACGTCCTAGTACGATCCCGATATCTAGACGTCGGTGTAGATACTTTACGATATATAGTATTACTTCGAAATCTACGAATATAGGCTTTGCTAGCCTATATTACAGTCTTATTATAGCAAAGCGGATATCTAGTCTAGTCTTAACGGCCAGCCAGTTCAATATCCCAATAATAGATTGGTACTGATCAAAAGCATTATCATCTAGTACATTTATAGTATTAGCTTATATTTCTCTCTATATAGCGGGCAGCGGTATATCTTTCCATCTAGACATATTGGCAGTACGAAGCACCTTCTATATATAGGCTATCTATATTATAGTGATTGTCCGATTCTCGTAGTCTCTATCGAGCGCGCAGTTCAGATACTACTTCGGCTTACTAAGATCCTTTATATTATAATATTGACGGAGCTTATCGACAACCTACTAAATGTCGTTATCTAACGGTACTACGATAATAAAATCATCCACGTATATTATTATAATCGTGATATTTATACCTTTGCCTTTCACGTAGATATAGGGGTCATCCTCGTACGGATAGAAGCCAATCTAACGAAGCTTACTATCTATTTCCTCGTTCTATAAGTATACTAAGTCTCTCAGTCCGAATAGAGCTTGATTCAGCGTGCATACCTATTAATTTTTATCACCCTCAGCATCGGAGTGTTTAAATCCGGTAGGCTATCTTATATAGACTGTCTTAGCATCCTCACGCGATATATTAAGATATATAGCTGTGAAATCAACCTATCTCCACTTTAGACCGTAGATTGCGATTAATATAAATACGATTTTGATTATACATTTAGTAACGATAGGGGCGTATATTTCTCCGTCGTCCTTATCCTAGAAATTACCGTATATAACCTAGCGAGCTTTAAACCCGTAGACTTTATCTCTAGTATTAGTTTTAACTATAAATCTCTATTAACCTAGTAGGATTTTAGCCTTTAGTGGCTTAAGAATTAGACTCTATATACCCTTTACTACGAGATTATCAAGCTATTTTTATATAGTATCTTCCTATTGAGGCTAGAAAGGGCTTTTCTACGCCTATTTATATATAGAAAGTAGATTAATATCCTTTATATAAAGTAGCTTACTATCGTAAAGAAATGGCTTATTAATATCGATAATGTCTATCGCTACTATTACACTAGCACTAGGTCCTATAGACCCCTATCCTCTACCTTCCGTTATATTATTACCGCCTAATTCCTTCGCTTTTGCTCTTTTAGTAGTTTGTTAAATATCGCGGTCTCGTTTCTCGTACTCGACGGCGAGATACTTTTACTATAGATTGTGATAGCGGTTAGGGGCGATTCCGATATTCGTATATCTCGAACGGCGAGATAGGGGTAGGGGAGCCGGCGTGGCTATATCTTAAGTGATAGTGTCCGGCGAGGATTTAATTGAGATAATCTTATATCTTAGTGATACCTTAGATCTCGCTATAACCGGTATGTTTTTACTATTTAATACTATCTCTATAGCTTATATGATCTTACGACTCGGTGATATACTAGCTTACTATATAGAGATAGTGCGCTATATCTTATTTTGTAGAGAAATAGTTTACTAAATTAGAGACGAGAAGGGGTATTAATAACCCACTCTCTATTACTCCGGAGAAGGTGTTATATCATCTAATCTAGCTATCTCTAAACTCTGATCGGAGATAGTCCTTTCCTTAATATCGCGAGCTTCTCTACAAACGTCATCTATACTCTTAGCAATACGAGAGACGTTTTCTATTAAGGCTCGAAGTCTCTTCCTAAAGTCAGCTCTCCTCTACTATATATTAGAGGTCTGCTACTTATTTTTATTAGGTACATTTGTAATATTAGCGATCCTTACTCCTATTATAAGAGGCTCCTCTTATATAGTAGGGAGACGAGTTTAAAAGAGCTTATACTATCGCTTCGGGGGCGGAGCAATAGTCTTTTACTATTACAGTTTTTTACACGGTATCTCTAGTATTATAGAGACGCTTCTATAAATAGTTAGAAGATAAATTATTAATAGTATAATAGGCAATTATATAGTCCTTTATATAGGCGTCTATACGGGTAGCGTTCTTATAATCTATTATTATATCTCCTTAGGTTTCGAGTCATTATAGTCAAGCGAGATTGGCATAAATCTAATAGCATTATCGTTATTATCATCTAGATCCTTAGGACTAGGTATAGGCTACACCGGTATCGGTCCTATACTATCTTTATCACTAGGCTAAGGAAAACTAACGTCTCGAGAAACTACCACCTTTCTCGCAGTAGGATCCTATACTTTAAAAACATATCCACTATCCCCTTTATAGCCTATAAGTATATCTTTCTAGGCTCTAGAGCAGCTTTCCTAGCCTATACACGCTTAGCCTTAGGAATATACACGTATATAGTGGATCCCTATAGTCTAAGATATTTTAGTAAAGGCTCTAGGTTTAGAATATCGAGTTCTTAACGCTAGTACGTTAGTAGAGAGATCTTAGTCTTCGGATTAACTAGTCTATTATAAATATAAATAGTAGTCTCTATCGCGTATAGCTATATTTCTTCCGGTATATCTATATCTAGAATTATCGTACGTTATATGTCGTTAATATATCTACCGAAACGCTCTACTATACCATTCGGCTCTATAGTGTATAGAGGTGTGATCTCGAAAGTCATTCCTCGCTTCTTACCCTATTTGATAAACTCTTTAAACTCTATACCGCCGTCTATTCTCTAGATACTAGGGTATCTACTAGTTAGCAGCTTTATCTTCTTATAAAAAGCAGCGAGCTTATAAAAAGTATCGCTCTTAGTCTTTAGTATAATTCCCTCGATTAGACGAGTAGCATTGTTAATAACTAGTAACTAGTAGTTCTCTCTATTTAGTCCTAAAGGCTTTATTAGCTATATATCGATATAGAATTTCTATACTACGTCTTACACTCTAGCTTATAGTTCTCGAGATATCTTTTACTTTAATTTGCCACGAAAATAGGCGTTATAGTCAAAATGCTCTATACTATACTATTCGTGTTTATCTAGCTGCTCTATATACTCTAATATAGTAGTAATACGAGCTTTTCCGGTATAACTAAGACGACGGTATACTTTATAAGCTATCACTTTATTAATAAGTCCGGTATCGTTATCGTCCGAGCTAGAATCAGAATCAATCTCGTTAGGATCATAATCAATCTCCTTCGGATTAATAAGGTATAGAACGCCGTCCGACGTGTCTATATAGCCGAGAATATCTCTAGTGCTATTAGTTAGGTATTTAGTGCGTATATCGTACGAGATATCTTACTCTTCTAAAAGCTTTACTATACTAATAAGCTTCCTATAACCTCTAGGGCTATAGTATCTAGTTATTATAAAAGTGCACGTTTTTCCACCTAGCCTAGGGAGAGTAGCTCTCACTATGATTTCTCTATAGCCTAGCGTAATTACCTTATTACCTAAGTAGTCCCTATACGTATATACCACGTCGGGGTGATCAATTTGATACGTATAGAAATCTTTAAGATCGTATATTATCGTTCTAGTAGATCTAGTGTCGAGTAACCAATCGTTCGTCCTATCGATAGAGCTAGAGCTTATAGCGGTAACGACCATATTATTCTAGCCTTTAGAGCGCTAAGCTTTTTAGATTTATTTCGAATAGGCCTATAGATTGCCTAACGGTTCCCACAAAGCTAGTAGGTTATCACTAAGATATACGTATCTCTTAGCGGGGTGCGGTCCGAAACTGTAGAAAGCGTATATCTCGCTATCGTCCTTCTATTTACCGTTACGTATTTCTCGCGTATAATTATAAATATCTTTGCCGTTAGTAGGCTGCTTACGAAGGCCTTTCTTCTTCTTCTTACCACTTATAGTATTGCTATTATTATCGATTGTATTAATATCTTTAGTAGGCTAGGTGTTATTATTATTATTACTATTATTATAACCACTTTAGCTACCTCGGTTTCCTCTATAACTACCTCTTCTACCTCCGCGGCCTCTGTCTACGGACTAAGCTATATTTATAATACCTTCTATATTAGCTATAGCTTATAGTGCTCTCTAGTATTCTTCTACTTTATTATAGCTTAGTTTCTTAGATATAAGACCTATAACTTCCTCCTTAATAAACTGTACTTTCTTGATTTCGAGTTCTAGGTTCTAAAGGACTTATAACAATACGTGGACTAGATAGGGTTCTGCTTTAAATCTAGTAAGAATATAGTATTACTTTTAGTACTCCTCGATATACTCGTTTACCGAGCTATAGTCCGATCGCTTTATCTTATCGAACTTACGTATCTCTAGAAAAGCTATCTAGATCCGATCGCTTCCTTATATTATCGTTATAAGTTCGTTATATAGGCTGTCTGCGTACTTCGGTATCTTTAACAAATTCCTAAGCTTATTCTAAAGTGTTATATCGATCTAATTATATATCTAACTAGCGATAAGACGAGACTAGTACTTCTATCTTTTATACGAAGGGTACGACTTTAAAGGACGAGGTATCTCGCTATTAAGTAACCATTCCAAAGCGTAGGGGGATTAGCTAGTAAGCTAAAGCCTACTTCTATCCGCTAGGGTCTATATCGTTATACTATAGCATCCTAACCTTCTATATCTTCGTTATCGCGATCTTAGGCAGACTATATCCTTAGTGAGACGGTTTCTTATCTTTATTATCACTATCGTCGTTATTAATATCGGTAAATCGGATCGGATTGTTTAATGATAGGATTGGATCATTTCGTGATTAAGAAGCATTCGTAGTTTGCCTCTATAAAGCGGGGTTTATAGGGTTTAACAGGTTAGCTATCGCATTGAGAGGGTGAGGGTTGGTATCCCCCTTATTATCCGTGTCGACGTTAGCTATGGTTGAATTGTAAAGCTAAACGGAGCTTTTGCCGGCGGGCCGAAGGATTCCTAGACTTGATTGGTCTGATCCGGGTCCGTGTAGAGTTTTCACGTATAAAAGTGGGGTTCCTATAGGGACGGGATCGACGACGAGATCCGGGTGAAAGCTTCAGAAAAACGAGTTGCTAGTGGTCCGAACTAGCAAGAGAGGCTCATAACCTCATGGAATACAGATATAGGGTAAATCAGTATGAGAAACAATGTATGTATTCGGAGTGGACGAAGAGGAGAAAGAGAGAGAGAGAGCGCAGGCAAACTATCTGGGTTCTATCATACATGTGATGCCTCAGGCATCCAACAAAAGGCCATTTGGTTAAGCTCATCAATCATCTACGACAGCGAGAAGGCGAAGAAGTAAACCTGTCTCGTTGGCTCAGCATGACGACGTTTGAAATTATTGGCGATCTTACCTTCGGAGAGCCGTTCGGCTGTTTAGGAAAAGAAAATGACGAATCATGGTACAAGTTGAACTACGCAACATTCAGAATGGCCGCCTTAGAGCAGGCTACCCGTCGCTTAGCTAAAGCTAACTCATGGGGGCAACGGTTCTTGATGGCATTAATCCCCTATTCATGGAGACAGCTACGATATGACCATTTGGCTTACAGTCGCGACAGGGTACTGCGACGTCTGGAAAATGAGGAGCCTAAACGAGCAGACTTCATCGGCTATACTCTTAAGCATCGAAACCAATTTAAGTTAAACGATGCTGAGATCATCGTGAACGGGGCCACTTTTATTGCAGCTGGAAGCGAGACCCTATCCAATCTTCTTTCTGGCCTAGTCGCACAGTTGCTTTACAACCCAGAAAAATACGAAAAGCTGCGCCACGAGATCCGTTCATCCTTCAGTAAGTCTGAGTGGATCAATCACGACCAAGCCATTAAACTCCCTTATTTGAACGCTTGCATAGAAGAGGCTCTTCGATTAAAACCTCCAGTTGGCGAGGGTCTTCTACGACGTGTACCTGAAGAGGGAGCCGTGATCGATGGACATTGGATCCCAGGAGGCACATCAGTCTCAGTTGACCCATGGGCCGCGTCACATAATGAAAGCAACTTCCGGGACTGTGATGACTTTGTCCCCGAGCGATGGTTAGCAGACAAAGAACAATACTTTGCAGGTGATAAGAGAAATGCCACGCAGCCTTTCTCGCTTGGGCCTCAAGGGTGTCTCGGAAAACAGCTGGCCTACATGGAGATGAGGCTAGTTATGTGCTATTTAATTTGGAACTTCGACATCCAGAGCACGGATGGAGCATGGCAATGGGACCCCGCTGGGCAGATGAAGAATCTCAGGATTTATGTCGTGTGGGAAAAGCCACCATTGAATGTGAGGCTGAAGTCAGTCACTGTATAAAGCCGCCATCATCACATACAGTTGCGTGGAATCACATACGCGGCCTTGATCGCCTGGTTCGGGTAGTCTTAGTCGGCTCATTCCGGCTGGCTGCAAAAGTTCGAAGGCCAAGTGGAATGGGGAGACTAGACCGCGGCTGCATCCTGGCCTCAAGGACGATGCGTACTTATCTCGGGATTTGGATTATTTACAGGGCCGCTTTGTTTCTTGTGTTTATAAGTGCTGGGGAATCTATCCCATGGGAGGCGGGTGAATCAGCCTCACCCGAGTTTACAATACTTTATGGTGAAGCCTACAGTACGTAGGATTCAGGAATGCAGAGAGGAGAGAGTTGTATTGGGAGAAGAGGGAGCAAACTCCCAACAACTATCTAGACTAACTAACGTATTCGGTAAGCGAGTGACGCAGCCCAAAACACATAGTAAATGCGATAAATTATAACATGCTATTTCAACAACCAACGCTTTTATTTAATTGCATTACTTGCCGATAGCAATTGATAAGCTTTTTTAGTACCATATATCAATTTTGAATAAATCGAGAACTTGCATTGTTACGGTATCGAAAAATACATCGCTGAAGTCCAGAATATATATAAATCTCAGTCACTAATTTATAAAATTTCCCTAAACTCTAACAAGTGGTTAGATATCATACAAAAAGCATTATACTACAAGGAAAAGCTCATATAGACAACCGTTGTTGTAATATCGAGTTGTAATTTATCGCATTTACTATGTGTTTTGGGCTGCGTCACTCGCTTACATGCGTCACTCGCTTACCGGATACGTTAGTTAACGTATTTCACAAGCGACCCGCCACCCCAACCCAACCTACTAATTTCAAATGCATTTATCTCGACCAAAACGCCATTAAATTAAATAAACTAAAAACATCATCTATCTGGACATGTCTCTCTTCTATGCCCTAGCTTCCTACATATTCTATATGCTCGTCTAGCCTAGGGGGGGCGGTCTTAAACCTTCCGACACCTACTTACGATAGTTGTTAATACGCGCTACTTAGGCCTTAAATAGCTCCGAATATAGCTTACGAACCTCCTAAACTAAAAGATCCCCTTTATAGACTATCGTCCTTATAGATCGAGTTCGCTTTTACTTTTTCTTCTCGTTTTTAGCGTATAAATCGCTCATTTCTTTCTCTAGTAATACGGCGGATTATATTATGATCTAGTAAGCTTTTAAAACCTAGTTTATAGCGGAATTGAGCGGGCTCGGGGGGCTTTTTAATCTTATATAAAGTAATACTTTAATTAATAAAGCTTATTTTTATAATTATATATAGTTCGAGGGCGTTTTCGGATCCTAATCACTACCCTAGCTAGGAGGGGGGTTAGGGGTAGTAAGCCGGATATTAAACTTTAAAATCACTCTCTTCGGTATAAAAGGGATTAAACTAGTAGATTAAAAGCTATTTTTAACAGTCTTAGATTTAAAGGCTTCTATTCGTATAGTAGGGTATACTTTAAGAAAATCTAGTTTATTAATATAATTCGATCCGTACTATATTCGAAATTCAACTAGCCGGCTATAGACTCGTTTTAATACCGTAAAATAGCCTATATCTAAAGGCTATAAAAGGTAAAAAGAATATAGAGATATATAGATTAGTATAATCTTATTCTCTTTATAAATTTTATCGAATCTTAGGGTTAAATAACTTCTATAGCTATTAAGTATTAAAAGCCGATACCCCCCCCTTTATATATAAAGAAGTAGTAGGAATAAAGAGCTTTTTAAGCTAGCGAAGTCCAATTTTATTAAAGGTCTATCTATTAGAACTAACCTTAAATCTCTAGTCCTTTAGAAGGCTATCGAACTAAGATTTAATAAAGACTTTACCTTTAAAAATTATATATAGTAGAAAGGCCTAGCTAGTAGTATTTATAGGGGATTAATATAGAGACCCCCCCCCCAGCCTAGATCGACCCCCCCCCTGCCTGAAAATTCAGTACCGCCTTCCTAATCGGGTGCGACCCTGGATTCTGCCATACTTTCTGCCGGTGCAGAGTTTTCTGCCATTTTTTCTACCACCACTATATGAATTCTGGTTTACATAGTAAAAAAGCATGCATTTTGATCAGAAAAAATCGTACATTTTCATTGATTTAAGCATTTATATACTTATATAGGTTGAATATACTTCTTATATAGGTCCCCGCGCGCGGTTTCCACGTCCTCGACCGCGTCCTCGACCACGTCCCTATTCTCTAGTCTCGGTGTCACCACTACCAGTTTCACCACTACTTATTCCACGTCCCCTTCCCCGTCCCCGCGGCTATCCTCGTCCTTAGCCTCGTCCCTATCCTCGGCTCTCCTCCTATAACGAAGGATCTCGGTATATAGAACGATCTTAGGTTAACGGATCTAGGGAAGACTACAATTATTAGGTGCTACTAGCCTAGGTACTACTAGCCTAAATACTAAAATTTCTAGCTCCCTATAGACGTCCTTATTATCGAACCTAGAGGGGATCTTAGAGTAAAAGTAATAGATTAATAGGAGGGGCGTTAGCAATACTATATAGATACTAATACTAGTGGTAAAGGTCTAGTTTAAGAGATCTCTTATCCTATTCGTACTACCGGAGTATATATATATATAGGAATCCGGTAGTTTCTTTCGAATTGTAAATATATAAAGGGGGAATTTGTAGCTTACCTTCTTCTCTCTTAGGTAGATACTATCTATAAATATCTATTATAAGCTAGATTGCCCGTATTAAGATCCGGGTATAAAGTAGCTTATAAAGTAGTGGAATAAATATTAATCGAAGGGTCTTCTAGTTCTTAATCCTATATTATACCTTAGCGAATTGAAGCTCGACTAACTAGGTAAAACTAGTAAGGACTATAAGTAAGTCGTTATTCGAAACCTAGAGACTTTACTTAAATAGCTAATACGCACTCTTTATACGGGACGTAGCGATCTTATTAAGGTAAAGATACTATAATATATAGTAATAAAGAAACCTCTCTAGGTAGTTATCTATCTATTCCTTTTATATATAGTCTAGTAATAGGGTAAATAGGGGATCTATATATCGCTCTTTAAAAGTGATCTATTACCGGTCTTTTTCTTTAACTATAAGAGTATATATAATATAGTTCCACCGGCGGAGCATTTTCTTCTAACCCTCCTCGGCTTTTTTACAGTCTTCCTAGGCTTTAGCGGTAGTAAGGCGCGTATAGGGGTCCTATCCGAGGGCTTCTCGACGGTCTCGACGTATTTATATAACTTAATCGGCGAGAAGGGGGCGGGCTTTCTTTAAGATATTTATATTAATATACTAGATATAAATCATATTCTTTATATCTAGGAAAATAGTCTTAATAGTATTTATTAAGGCTCCCTCTTTATTAGTAAGGATTATATATAGGGGTATAAGGCTAAGAGATTTATAAGCTTCGGTAAGGTAGGTAAGTATTACCTAGTAATCCTATAAGGTATTAGTATTAGATAGTAGGGAGGGGATAGTATTAGGATCTATAGGGCTATACTTACCTTATATAAATTATCCTTTTCGTCTCGTATAAAGGTAAAGCTAATATAGAAGGTCATTCCGGTAGTAGTAAACCTAATAATATTAAGTAATAGAAGACTATAATAGTTAGTCTTATATATATAGTCTATAGAGATAACCTAAGGGTTTATTCGAAGTATTATAACGCTTATCTTATATATATAAAATAAGCTAGATATATAAGACTCGTTATCTAGCTCGTATTTAAAGCTCTAGCTACTATCCTTAGGGAGTTCTATTAATAATACTTAAAGGGGTATACGGCTAGCGAGGAATTCCTAGTTTAACTTCTAACGGGTATTATAGATATCCTAGGGGATAAGGATCGTATCGGGATTAGTTTTATATAGCTTAGTTATAATTTAATATATTATATAGCCTTACTAGACTATATTTTCGATCTTACCCTTCTTTTAGCTAAGCTCGAGAGCCCGCTAAATAGGGTAGGTTAATACCGGTAAATAGGGGTGATTATATATAGGATCCTTAAGTGTAAGGTGCTAAACGTTAGTCTATAGGTCTAGGTGAAGCGCTATTTTAAAGGGATATTCCTATATATAGGTAGTTATCTTCCGCTTTTTTACCGGAGGATCCGGTAGTAATTGCGGAGCATTCGATAATAATTATAGAGCATTCGATAGTGATTATAGAGTATTCGATAGAGGCTTACGGCTATAGTTATAAATTAGCCGAATCGTTTTCTTAACTCCTTTCTTTATAAATTTTAACCGGCGATATATTACTATATAGCTATACGGGCGCGTAAAGGTATTTATAGCCTCGACCCCTTTCTCGGGTATAGGAAATTGCTAGGGTAGCGGGGGAAGCGGGAATGTAAATGTCTCGGTGATTAGCTAGGTATACGACTAGGTGCTTAGTATTATAGGTAGAGACTCGGGGACGATCTTAGGGTCCGAATCCGATAATTCGAGGTATAATAAGCCTAAAGAGGCCATTTCGATAGCTAGAATAATGAAAAAAGCGTTTAAAACTAATAGATTTAATATAGATATAGATAGAAAAATGGGTTAGAAGAAGGTAGGTTAATATATATAAACTAGAATTGCATTATTAGATTGTTTACTACTCGAGTCCTATAACATATATAAGACTAAAATGACTTATTTTTACTATATGTTTTGTATACAAATTGTAGGTATCTACTGTCGTCCTATAGTGTTTAGGGGTAGTTTAACACGAAGGCGGTGTAAAACCTCGAAGGCGGTGAGGAAGGCGGTAGGCAGATATAGGTGTTGAGGTAGTGTCGTATTAGATTAGGAAGGCGGTGACTGAATTTTCAGGCAGGGGGGGGGTCGATCTAGGCTGGGGGGGGTCCCTATATTAATCCCCTATTTATACACTCGATAATAGTCACCTATTTACGATTTCTAAGTTATAAAAGTGCTCGCCGACTATAGTATTCACTTCTCGTAATCACCTTTATAGTCGCTATTAATCCTATCGTAAAACCGGTCTTATTAAAGTTATAAACGTCGTCCGGGTCGATCCCGAATTATAATATAATTTTTTAAATAAGATTAAACCACTCTATAATAACCTTAGATCTTTATATTTCGTACGCTTATAGTTATACCGTTTCGAAAACCGAGAGGATAAAAGAGGGCGTCTTTTTATATAGTTTATTACCTAGTTTTCGCCGACTAAAAGAACTAAGGTAGTTCCGCGCTTTTTAAGAAGAAGATTCGCTATTTCTCGTACTATAGAAGGCTAGGGGGCGCTTCTACATCGATCTATAGAGAGAATCTATTTTTTAAGAGATTCCTCTTCGATTTCTATTAGTTTATATAATTTAACACGAGAAATCGCGCGGTTTTAAATACCGTAGAGCCGATCGCGTAAGGTAGAACAGGGGACCTTATAAACACGCGTAGTAGATGTAATAGAAGTGATATCTCTATTTTTAAAAGCCTAGATAGCTAATAAGATCCTACCCTCTCTCTCTATTAAATTTTTAGAGGATTGAGAGCGAATTGGTGGCATGGTAGGTGGTTAAACTAGCTAAGATCTAAATTCATAGACGCGTTTTGGATGGGGTGGCGGGTCGCTTATGGTGGCGGGTCGCTTGTGAAATACGTTATGGAGAGGTTTATGCCTTAGGAACCAGGCACCCGCAACACACCCCCATAAGGCCAACCTCGAGGCAGAAACCATTTTGATTCATATAGTAAAAACTGCGTTATTTTTGTCGAATTTTTCACGTTTTTCATCGCTCAATTTGTCGATTCATAACACATTTGACCTTAGCATATAAGTTGTATGCATGCTAGAAAGGGTTTTTGTCGTTTTTCAATGCTTTTCAACGCTTCTTCTTATATATCATTTTTCGACGTATCTTCTCAAAAATCTCCCTTCCGAGAGGCTTTGTTAATATATCCCTATTAGACTTCGGCACGACCCACTATAACCCGAACCCAACCCAACCCAACCCAACCCAAAATAGGTTTTAGGTCCATTGCCTCGACCCAGCGATAGGTTTTAGGTTATAGGTAATAACCTAAAACCTATTAGGTAACCTATTAGGGCCCTAATATAGAGTAAACTAGCTAAATAGCCTTCTAGAGTAGAGCTATATAATTAATACACTTTTTACTTATAATATTAAGTATTTTATTTATAGGTAGGTCTTCTAGAATAAATAAGGATAAATTAGATAATTATATTAGGATATATTTCTCTACAACAACTTGGGCTTACCAAATGGCAGCCATTTTCGGCCTCGAGGGTCGCCTTTTTCGGCCGCCATCTGGTAACACGTGATAGGGCCGTCCCGACACGCCCATATGCAGCTACCACCACGCACCAGTTAGACCCACTCATAAGCGACCCCCTATACCACCTCCAGCCGTTCAGTTCAGTTCCTATACCTCAGCGAAGGCCAGTGTTAGCCTAGCGTTCGCGAAGGCGCTAAAAATGGCCTCACTATCTCAGCTCCTAGTCAAGATAGTATTTACCCGCCATAACCCCTTTCCTTCTATATATTTTCCTTATTCCCCTAGCTTTCCCTCTCCCTCTACCGAGACTACTTCTTTACCTATCGCCTATTCTATTCCTTTCTTCGTGCTTCCTTAGTCTATCATTTTTACTCGCCTAGCTATACGTATATAGCCCTAAAGAAATCAGTTACCTGTTACCAGCCAGATCTTCAATCAAAAAGAGTGCATTTAACGAGAATACTAAGTACAGAGAAGTAAAAGGAAAAGAAAGAAAGGATCCTTGAGATCAGAGATCCTTTGTGCGTGGGGTCCTGTCACATGCAAACAACAACCAAGGCGGAAACCTTTGGCAGAAACCTCCTCCGGAAACCTTTGGCAGAAACCTCCTCAGATCGTCACATAACCCCCGGCTAAAATTGCATTCAGTCTCTGAATGCTAGTTTGTCGTCATCAGCATGATCCTCGAGTATGACTTCATCTCTCGCTACATCAACCCAATCCTATAAACGCGTAGGAGGACCAGGCTTCAAAGGGTACTAGTCGTGGAAATCTTAGATCTTCTACGGAGCATGCTTAAAGTTCCCTGATAGGATACCATTATAGATCGAGATCATAACCGAGCCACTAGACACGATACTACAGCTTCCGGTAATATATTCTTAAGTCTATAATCTTATCAACCTCCCACTCGTCTTCTTCAGAAATCTTAATCGGTAGTAGCGGATCAATATATTATCCTCGAAAGGGTTCTAATATCGTCGCCTTCCGAAGTTTGCTTAGATTAAACACTAGATATACTCGGATCGAATTAGGTAGGTCGATCCGGTATATATTTCTAACCTTCTCGAGAATCTTATATAGACCACTAGTAAGATATAAGAGCTTTCGGCTAGGCCGATCTAACATCCAATCCTTTATCATTATAAAAATATAATCTCCGATATTAAAGTCTTCTTCCCGCCGTCGCTTATTTACCTATTAAATCATTTTCTATTAGGAATCGGCAATCTACTACTTCGTCTTATTCTAGATATTATAAAGCCGGGTCAATATATCAACGGCTTCTCGTTCATTCTATATTATAGTTCCTTAGTCTCTCTAGTCAAATAATATAGAAGGTTCATATCCTCGTTTAATAAAGAAAGGTAACTTCTTCGTTATCTCCTATAGGAGAATCGATACTACAAAATCAACTATTAGTAAACACTCTAACTAGTTATCCTAGTTAAATTCCATATATAGCCTCAATCTTTATACTATATACTAATTCGTAATCTCACTCTAACCATCGGTCTAAGGATAATAAGCTATAGAAAGCTTTCTCTTAATTCCTAGGATTCGGCAGAACTCCGCCTAGAACTTAGAAATAAACTAACCACCTCGGTCTAAAACAATACTATCAGGTATACCCACACTCCGGAGTATATGATCGATAAAGAGTCTCGCTATTTACTTCGTTATTATCTCCTTATAATACGGGACTAAGATTAGTCTTTTACTAAAACGATCTACTACTATATAAACTACGTTATAGCTATAACAATCTCTAGAGAATAAACGGAAATCTATTATAATATACTACTAAGGTCTTTCAGGGATTAGAAGCGGGTATAGAAGTCCTAGGGTCCGATCGTGCTAAGGCTTAATTCGTTTATATATCAGATAGTTATAGACGTATCTTTCTATATCTTTTAATAATTTAGGCTAATAATATCGTATAGTAGTTATCTTTTTTAGTTTCTCGATACTAGGGTAGGCTATTATCGGCTAACAGTATATATTATCGAGCAATCTAGCTTATAGATCACCTTCGTTAGGAACTTCAAGTCGTCCTTTAAAAAGGAGGAGTCTATCTTATAATATCTAGTAATCATTATCTCCGTTTTCGGCGATTCGGCGGAATTCTACTAGTTCTACACTCTATCAGTTAGCATACTTTACCCTTTCTATAATCTCCTAGCGTTAAGTATCCTCTAGATCGATAGGACTAACCTCGACCTCTAATTGTATACCTTCTTCTAGATATTCTATAGGTAGAAGCGTAATTTATCGACTATTATCGGTATATAGTGTTTCCTTCCGCGATAGAATATCTACGATAATATTCTTTTTACTAGGTCGATACTTAATTAGGAAATAAAACTAGGAGAGAAATTCACTCTATCTTATCTATCGTTAATTTATTTATCGGGTGGTTATAAAGTACTCTAAAGACTAATAATCTATAAAGATCTTAAAGCGATCCTTTTAGGAGAGTCCTTCGAGTTTAGGTCGCTATTCTTATAGTATATAGACAATCGCTAGAAGCTCCTTATTATATATCTTATAGTTCATCTCTATAGACTACATTATTTTCGAAAAGAATGCCACTAGATACTAGAAATCATCGTCCTTATAATACTAAAAGAGAACTACGCCAAATACTCTATCTAAGATATCTATTTCTACTCGGGTCCGATAGATAGTATCGTAATAGCGGAGAACAGGTACACTTATCAGTTTCTCTTTTAGAAGCTAGAAAGCTACCTTATAGGATAGAGACCAATTATAGGGAATATCTTACTAGGTTAAACGGTATAAAGGCTTCGAAATAGCGCTATATCCCCGAATAAATTGTCGATAGAAATTACAGAAACCTAAGAACGACTATACTCCTTTCACTATTAATAGGGGCTTCTATAGCTAAATTACGCTAATCTTCTCTAGGTCGACTATAATACCCTCGGTACTCACGATAAAACTAAGAAACTTCGTCTTAGTAACAGCAAATTCACACTTTAATAGTGCTACCTAGAGACCTACTTCTTATAAACGGGAGAGTACTTCTCTAACCTACTATCTATACTCCTCGAGAGTCTTACTATAGATTAAGATATCGTCTATAAATATAACTATATAGTCGTCTAGACATTCTTTTAAAATGCTATTTATAAATCGTTAAAAGGTAGCGGGACTATTAATTAGGCCGAAAGGTATAACCTTATACTTAAAAGATCCATACCTTATACAAAAAGTTATAAGATCTTCTACTTCCGGTATTAGACGAATCCGATAGAAACCTTATCGAATATCTAACTTTATAAAGAACTTAGCCTTACTAGTTCGCTATAAGACTTTATCAATTAGGGGTAAAGGATAACAGTCCTTCTTCGTAATAGCATTTAGCTTCCGGAAATCCATATAAAAACGGAGACCACTACCAGGCTTCTTTACTATAAGAATTAGTAAAGTATATAGTGCGGCACTCGGAATAATAAATCCTTTATCGAGATTCTTAATAATATACTATTTTATAGCTTTTAATTCATTAAAAGAGAGCTTATAAAGAGGATAGTATCCTAGTTAGGCTTCGGCTTTAAGAATGATATTATAATCTATACCAGGCCGATATAGAGGTAGTTTATCTAATTTCCTTTTCGAGAACACTTCGGTAAGGTCATAGTATTCCTTTAGTAACGTTCTCTTAATTTCATCAAGCTTAAGATCTTTTTCAACAGATGATTTTATAGAAAGAACTCGATCGATCTTATAAAATAAGGTTATAAAAATCTCGACTCCACTCTCTAGATCTCTTTTTATCTTTAATTATAGTCTGTTAAATCCGGCTCTACTAATAGCACTAATATCGAGAGGTAGCAGCGGTAGTTCTAAGTCTTCTTCCTTTTCGAAGGAGATTAGAACATTAGGGATTTTATTATTAATATTTCGGACCATCTTTCTCTTTTCCTTCACCTACTAATATCTATATTATCTTTTACAGGCATAAGGATAGATACCACTCCGGAGCTTATCAGTTTACTAAGACTACTCTAAGAGACGATCTCTACAATCTATATCTTTCTAATAGGCTTCACTCTATAGAGATCTCTATACAATAGCTTTCGGTATTAGGATAGAGATTTTACTTACCACTTCATCGAATAACGTTCTCTCATCTAGCCAGATTATACAGTATCGTCGGTAGTCAAAAAGAATATCGTACTCTATAAACCACATTCGCCCTAGGATCATATCATATCGTCCGAGGTCTACAATTAGTATTAGAATCTATCGTTATATTCTTCTATCAACGTAGATTATAAGAATAGCGATATAGCGTATTAGTTCTACTAGCTTACCATTAAATCCTCATACTAGACATTCGCGGCTTAGTCGTTCCACTCTAATCCCGAAACGCTTACCTAGTAATAGGATCGTTACTAAATTAATAAAAATATATCCGTCTACTCCGGTATCACTAAATACTAAAATAGAAAATAAGCGTCTATTATATATTAGCTAAGTATTAAAAACTAAGCTATCTCTAGGACCTCTAATCAATTTTTATAAATCTAGCGAAAATAGTAACACCTTTCTTCCACCTAGGAGGGAGACTTCGCCTAGGTATAGGCTTTTCCCAAATCGGTATCGATATTAGCTTCGAGTTCCACAATCTTATTAATATAGGGTATAGGAGTAGTAGCCACGGCTATAAGAGTAGGTTTCTTCTTCGGACATTCGCGAGTCATATATCCCTACTCCTTATAATAGAAGTATCGTCCTTCTCTTATCAAAGTCTCTCTTTTAGTAGGCGACATTCCGGTATTATTAGTACTTCCCTCACGCTTCATACAAGAAGTGTATGTCTAGTTTATCGTTACTAAAGATACACCACCACTTCTACCTAAGATAGCTACTATAGATCGTATACAAAAAGTAGACTTTACTTCTTATTATAGACTGATCTCGTAAGATATACTCTAGCAATTCTAGGTAAAAGTATCGAACGAGATAGATTCCTAATTAACTACCCACATAACTTAGCTTTAAAGTAGGTAGGGGAGCTTAGAATACAAGTCTCGCTTCCGGTTTTCGATCACAACCGCCGCCTCTTCAGCAAGCTATATAAATTCAGCG